>NC_079223.1:43124400-43266900 GCF_029633865.1 Lampris incognitus | reverse complement strand
GTTTAAAAAAGCATTTCATTCAAACCAGTTAAGATGAATGTTTAATACAGTTCATGTGAATAAAAAAAGAAAAAGAAAAAGAAAAGCAATATGGGCTGATAAACGTCATTGCGTTACGTTCATTGTAGTGTCAATAAAGTTGATTGAGATTTAAATAGTTTGTTTGGCTATACAAATCAAGGGGAAAAACGTGGACAGTTCACAAACTAACCTTTGGCAGTATTCGGTTGTCTGTCATGATATTTTGTTAATTGCATTGGTTGTTGCCAACTTCAAAGCCAATCAGAAGGGCGGAGGGGCGGGAAACTCAGGTTGAACCCGTAGCTCCGATGCAGGGGCTGAGTCAGACGACAAGCAGGCAGCTAGGCGAAGGACGTACTGAAAACACCCAGAGAGAGCGAGAGAGAGAGCGGAGCGTAATGTACTTTACCCGCTGAATGCAGAGTTTTCCAGTGTGTAAAGGACGTGTACAATATGCCCAAGGTAAATCTCTCAGTGTATGGGTTTTGTATCACTCTGCTCTATCTGAGTAAAGAATTGTCATGCTAGTCGCGATTAGCCTATTAGCCTGTGTTTCTTGTAGTAGCGGCTCATGTTACTGTGTGTTAGCATACATTGATGTTAGCAACCCGCTAAAGCTCAACTGAACTCCGTATGAAAAGTAATGAGTTTCATGACGAGTACAGCGACTGAGGAAAAAACTGTCATGTCCACTCATCAGACCGAGAGGATCAGGGAGTACTCCTTGGACATTAAAGACAAGTAGATGTCTTCCACTCGTCTTCTCCCTTCATCCGGACATGTTGACGATTTCCCGCCCGTGTTTCACTCGTGGTTTTCATCGCCTTGACTCGTTTCATTCGTCAGCCATCACCCTGGTTCCAACTCGCGGCTTGTGAGTAACAATAAGCAATGCACCTGCTGTTTTATTTTGCTGCGTGACGTAGGCAAGTGAAACTGCCATTTGTTTTTGGTCACCACGCTCCCAAGCATCGACTCAGGCCTGCAACGTGTTATTTTGAAAAACGTTTGTTTTTTTGTTGTTGCAGTATTGAGGGTGTGTGTGAGAGTGTGTGTGGGCCCTTTGGATAGGAGGTATATAGGTAACGAAATAAGAAAAGTGTTTAAAGTCAAATGGAATTTAATTAGAAAGCCCATTGTCAAAAGATCAATACACTTAAGTGATGTGAAGTATCTTGTCCTTTGAATAATTGTTATTTTTATTATTGATTTAGATATTTGTTTTTACTTTTACTAAATTCATAATTTGCATTTAAAGTATTGTGTGTGTCATGTTTACATTTCATGAAGGTGTATTTTGGGTTAGAAGTATAAATAGTGATTAAATAAATTGTTCATTAGGGAACAAATACTTTGAAACATAATTCTTAGTAGGATTAAACAAAAGTAGCATATCTATATTCCTGCTAAGTGGAGGCACCGTCGCCAATTGAAATTCATTTCTGTATAAAAGAAAAAGGGTTAGCTTAGGAATTCCATTTATTGTGCACAGGTTAGCACGGCAGCCATTTGTTAAAAGTACCCAGGGCCCCGCCCATCGTACTACAAACCCCAGTTATACAGTGAAAACTATATACTACGTGAGACGGAGGTTGCATACAAAAAAAATAAAAAAGGTTTGCGTGGCGGTAACACGGACAACAGGCATAACCACCAGGCTGCTTGGTGTGTTTACTATATTCCCCTCCGGTGCAGCAGGTGGCAGTATGTAAAACATTAGCTGTAACATCTAGCGACGAGAAGTCATTCAATAAATAGACAACATAATCTGTGTATATATCTACGTAGACAATCAAATGACGCCCACCAATAGTAGTAGTAGTAGTAGTAGTAGTGGTGGTGGTGGTGCAGCACAAGGATTCAAGGATGGATGAACGTGAGAGCTTTACTGTTATGTAAAATCAACCACACTGGTCAAGCTCACGAATACACTCCTTCTTAGAAGGTGTTGAGGAATGCAAAGTCTGCACAACAAGAGACCCCCATGACGAATACAACGGTATCCCCCATTCATGCTCTCACTCACCCTATCTCCCACATCCATTTTTGTAATCAACCCTCTCCTACCAATTGTGTCGCTTATCAGTAGCCTCTCTCAAAACCACAACTGAAGCATGCTGTGTATTCAAGTAATACATAAATAAGCTTCTAAGAGCTGAATTTATGTCCTTTTGTGTTTTCATTCATATAATAGTCATGGCATTTCAATTTTGACTAGGTATCTGATTCTGACCACTTAATTGTAGTCACTTAATTTATATAGGAACTAGTTAACCCAATCCTTGTTGCACTGATATTTTAAAGCAAGTGGTTACCTAGTGGTGATGTTAGAATTCACTGTGTGTACCCTTGTCTAAATGTAAGGGGTATGTCGGCCGTGGTAGGGATGGTGGGACGGCCTGGGGCAGGGCAGCAGGACAGTTCCCTTATTTTCAAATACCAATGTTGACAGGCATGGTGTAGACTCACCATGTGTAACTCAGGTAATGGCCGTTCAACGATACACATTCAGAGCCAGCGAAACACAGAGCATTCATTGAAGACACACAGAAAATCAACAGTCAGCTCGATTACACTACTGTACATGTAGACCTAGACTTACTGCTCAGTCCAGGGATGGGCAACTTTGATAATAGAGAGGGCCACAAAAATTGCATCCTCACTACCAGAGTGCCAGATTGTGACCCTGCACTTCCAACAGTGGGATACTGTAACCCCACCACTCAGTTAACCAATTGTGGCCTCTAATTTAATGAAAAGAATAACATATATACTGCTAATCAAAGTTTATTATACCAACATTTCTATTTAATGAGCTTAACACAGAAACAAAACGTCCATATTCCTGAGTGATATACCATTATTTCAGTACAATGGGATCACAACAAGGCGGCATGGTGGCGCAGTGGTTAGCATGGTCGCCTCACAGCAAGAAGGCCCTGGGTTTGAGTCCTGGGGTAGTCCAACCTTGGTGGGCCGTCCCAGGTAGTCCTTTATGTGGAGTTTGTATGTTCTCCCCGTGTCTGTGTGGGTTTCCTCCAGGGGCTCTGGTTTCCTCCCACAGTCCAAAGACATGTAGGTCAGGTGAATCAGCCATACTAAATTGTCCCTAGGTATGAATATGTGTGTGTGTGTGTCGGCCCTGTGATGGCCTGGCAGCCTGTCCAGGGTGTCTCCCCGCCTGCTGCCCAATGACTGCTGGAATAGGCTCCAGCATCCCCGCGACCCTGAGAGCAGGATAAGCGGTTCAGATAATGGATGGATGGATGGGGTCTCAAAAAACATCATTCAATAATCTTACAAAAGTTAACATTCACACAAAGCGCAACAACTAATATTCACATTTGTGCTGCATTTGTACTCTGCCCTCCCATTCCATGACATGTTTCAAATAAACATGCATTTAGCTCAAAATGGTAACATGGTAAATGGGCTGCATTTTAAAGAGCACTTTTCTCGTCTACCGACCACTCAAAGCACTTTTTTTACAATGTATGCCTCACATTCACCCTTTCACACACACACATTCATACACTGATGAAGCAATTGAAAGCCACTGAAACTCGCCCACAGGTGGATCAGTATAAAGTTCTGTCTTAATGAGATACATGTGACCTCTTCTGCTGGTGTACAACAGGCTGAATGTCAGTGTCTGCATCCAGTCTGCATGAGCTGGAACAGAGTTTCATCTGTCAGCCTGTTTCTCTCTTTCCACTTAATGTGCTTCATCGTTGAGAAGCTGCTCTCGCAGATGTAAGTGCTCCCAAGCATGCTGGCCACTGAGAGTGCAAAATCCCTGAGGAGTAAAGCGGGACTCGGGTGGTAGCCTCCAAAATCAAATTCCTCTCTCATTGCGTTTTGCTTGAAAGAAGGGGGTCTGACTGTAGTTCGAAAAGTTCAAGCTGCAACTCTGGGGGTAGTTCACCGACACCAGCAGAGGGGGGGGGTGTCAGTGTATAATGCAGTTCGTGGCTACATGGAGTGGAAATCTTGAAAGCGTTCCTTGAACTGCTGCTGCAGGGTTTCTGTGTCTGCTCTGTACTTGAGAAATGTTCTCTCACATTCAGGGACATCTTTGCGCATCTCTTCACAGGCGGGAAAGTGTGCCAAATTTGGACAGTCGGATGAAATGCCCTCTTTGAACAGGGCCAATTTACGCTTAAAGGCGTTCATGTGTGCATAGAGATCCAACACAGTTTGGTGTCTTCCCTGCAACTGCATATTAAGGTTATTAAGATGCGAGGTAATATCCGCAAGGAAGACCATGTCGCAGAGAAAATCTGTATCCCCGAGTTTACCGCAGTAAGCGTTTGCATCACATCGAATGCTGTCCTCCAAGAACACTGGGATTTCAGTGCGCAGCGCAAAAAACCCCTTTCCAAACATTTCCCACGGCTCATCCATCTGATCTCCGTGTGCATCTGTAAATCCTCAAAAGAGGCACTCACTTCATCCAAAAAGGCTACAAAATTCCTATGATTGAGAGACCTGTTCCCCCCTCGAATGAGATTGGTAACCTTGGTAACTAAATCCATGGCATGGCTGGAGTTCATTTTCTTGGCACAGAGGGCCTCCAAATTAAATAGCATTTAGCCTATGATAAAAATTCTCACAACGACAACCCACATTCATAACCATATATTAATAGTTAGCTATCAATAACGTTACCCACCTGATGTATGACGCCGTGCAATACGGGAGTCAATGATGCTCTGTTGAAGGAGCCCGGCGAATCCAGTGCTTCTTCCTCTCATTGCTGGTGCGCCATCGGTAACAACCGCTGAAAGCTTGTCAAAGCCCCCATGCTCACTTACAACACTTTTAACAGCGCTGAAAACATCCTTGGCCTTGGTAGTGTTGTGCAAAGACCAGTTTCTATAACTCCTCGTGCACTACACATGAACTGTCAATGGCTCTTGTGTAAATGAGAAGCTGGCTAACATCCATCACATCTGCACTCTCATCCAACGCTAAGGAGAAGTACTTGCAGTCATTCATGACTTATTTTAGCTTTCCCTCGACGTGACTTTGAATGTCAAAAATTCTTCACTTCACTGTGTGACAGGAGAGAGAGACCGTTTCAAAGTTCTTAGCCATGTTATCATCTCCAAAAGCTTTAGCCATCTCTGCTGCACATAGGATCACTATTTCGCCATCTGACAAGGACTTCTTTGCTTTAAGCAAGCTCAAGGGAAACAGCACAAGATGCCTTGAGAGAGGACTCCTGGGTAGCTTTGGTAAAAAGGCTCTGCTGTCAGTGTATTTTTCCTTAAAGGTCAGCGATGATAGCAGCTCTGGCACCTCCAGTGTACATGCCATATTTTTCTTTGTGTGTGGTATTTGTAGTGGCGACTCAAGTAGAAATCCTTCATGGCTGATGTTGTTTCCAGCCACACTAAACACATAGGGTTGCCTTTGAATTCCGTAAAAAGATGTTCTGTTTCCCATCTTGCCTGGAAGACACGGTTCTCTAGGTCAAGTTTTCTTTTTTTGCCGCTCATGTCTCTCCTCGTCGTGTGTCGTTGCGGAAGAGCCCCGCCGAGACCAAGAGGAGATCATGCGCAAGCGGTTGCTTGGCTACAGGCCTCTTGTGTTTCAAGGGAGCGCCCTCTATCAGTGGACAGTGTAATTACAATTGGGATCCGGTTCAGATGTTCTCAAATGACCCGCTTGCTTCCAACGCCTGTGAAACCAACAATTTATTGATATTTGGAAATTGACCCGCCGTTCTGAGTGACCGTACTGCATGAGGACGGGGGCTGAATGTGGCCCATGTCTGGCTAAGTCCGTTCCCGAGAAAGAAAGAGAGAGAGAGAGAGAGGAAAATGCATGCACCGTTCTGTCATGAGAAACAATACAATCAAAGAAAAAGGTCAGGTAATAACAAGAAAATAAATAAATGATAAAAGTGAAATAATTAAACTGGTAAAATAATGATAAAACCATAGAATATACAGTAAATTGAAGTTTGAAATAACGAATAGCCTAGGTTGCAAAATGGAGGATTCATTGCCTTTTGACTGGGCATCAACCTAACGTTTATGTTTGTCTTGTCGAAAAAATAGACTTATAGCCCATTTTGAAAAGAGGCTATATAAACCATCTGCACGGAGAATGAGATTGGATAAATGCATAATTCCTAAGGTTTAGGACAGCCAAAGACACTTCCTTGTAGTGTTTGGATATTGCCCAAAACATTAACGCAATGTAAAGACAATAAAACTAACGAGCAATAAAATTCAGAGTTCAACATTTTGCTAGGGTACTAAAGCACACGAATGCCATTTCAACACTGATTTAGTGCATACTGGATCGCCATTTCTCAGCTCAATCAAAACATTTCCAACCCCAGCTTTCTAACTTTCTCTCCAAGAAATCTCCTTTTATTGTTAACACCCAATAACATCTTTAGGTAGGAGTGTTTTCTGAGAGAGCAAGCACATAGGTTTGTATTGTTATTTGGCTGTCTGGTTTGCAAATGACGACGTGTTTAGCTGAATTTATGACGAGAAGACAGAAATATTGAGAAATCTACTCACCCTTCCGTTATCAATCAGCCGACATCAAAAGTAATGCAAGTTTCAGCTCGTACGGCGAACTTCATTTTGTAGTCATTTTTCCTCCCTCTTACTTGTGGCACTTCAAACACCCCAAAACTTTTTTTTTTTTGGGTGGAAGGCATACCTCAAATGTTTTAAATCCCAAATAGATATAACATGTATTTCCAGGTGTTTGCAATATGCTCTGAGACAAGTGCCAGCAACCTGCAAATGAATGTCATTTTAATAGCCTTACGGATGGGAAATGTTTGAAAACCACTCTTTCCTCTCCTGTGATCTTCTGGCATAACCCCCAAACCCTGATTTTTTTCCCCCCCCTTAAAACTCCGGAAAACATACGTTTTGCTTCAAATTTCAAATCATGGTACTGTATTTCATTCCACTTCAGACTAGCTCTTGCCAAAAGGATGAACATGCTGAAAGAACTCCAGGTGTCTGTTGTGTCTGTAGGTATGTACATGCGTGTGTGCAGCACGCATGCAGGTGTGTGTGGGTTTACGTGTGTGTGTGGTTGGGTGTGTGAGTCAGCAATATATGGTCCAGATGAACTTGTTATCCCGAGGGAAAACATGCCGCCTTCATTACCAGCAAGACTCATTTTATTTCCTTAATTTGACTCTAAGCCTCTCAGGTGTTATTTATGAGAGCGCCCTATATGTGCAGGGTGTGTGTGTGTGTGTGTGTGTGTGTGTGTGTGTGTGTGTGTGTGTGTGTATTTATCTTTTTTTTTAATTCTTTTTCACGATCACTGTCAGTGCAAACGTACAAGACAAGACAGGACAGGACAAAACAAAAGACACACAAGAAAACATACTGTTATAGCAAACGATACTTAAAACAACGAAGAAAAAGTAAAACAATGGTATACAATCAAAAGTAGGCCGAGTATTTCAGCAGTTACATATCCTTTTAAACCTCTTAAAAGAGGAATAATAATGATTTGCAGGTGTATGAGTGAGCTTTAAAGTGACATACAACAATTTCTCTTACAGTTTTTTTTTTTTTGTGGTATTTTTTCTATGCCCCAGCAGAATGCTAATGAGTGATTTTAGTGAAGACCACCAACAGCCTATACTGAACCATGAAATATTAGGATCTATGAATAACCACTCAGCAATTGTACATCGATGCCATGCCCAGTTATAATAAGTAAGATTCGGTAGAGTCAAGCTGCCTTGAATAAGTGACAGTAGTAGTTTTTGAATTACAAACCTTGCTTTTTTATTATCCTAAATGAATTTAGATATCTCATTGGTGGCTTTTTGGGAAGATTTAAGGGGAGCATTTGAAGGGGGTATAACAATCTGGGGAACACATTCATTTTAATTAAAGTACTACTCTCAATGCAGAAAATAGGCAGGTCCATCCACCTTTCAAGGTCTGCTTGTATAGTTCTTGACATAGGGGTAAAATTCATTCTATAGGGTGTCCAAGTAGCGTAGCGGTCTATTCCATTCCCTACCAACACGGGGATCTCCGGTTCGAATCCCCATGCTACCTCTGGCTTGGTCGGGCATCCCTACAGACACAGTTGGCCGTGTCTGTGGGTGGGAAGCCGGATGTGGGTGTTCTGGTCGCTGCACTATCGCCTCCTCTGGTCGGTCGGGGCACCTGTTCGGGGGGGAGAGGGAGAATAGCATGATCCTCCCATGCGCTACGTCCTCCTGGCGAAACTCCTCACTGTCAGGTGAAAAGAAACGGCTGGCGACTCCACATGTATCAGAGGAGGCATGTGATAGTCTGTAGCCCTTCCCGAATTGGCAGAGGGGGCGGAGCAGTGACCAGGATGGCTCAGAACAGTGGGGCAATTGGCCGGGTACAACTGGGGAGAAAAACAGAGAAAAATCTAAAAAGAAAAAAAATTCATTCTATATAGCAGATTGAGATTCACTAGAATTCTAACTACAAAGTAGCAAAAGGCTCTGAATGACCACTTAAAAGAAAAATTACTCTTTATGTCTCCAAAATTACCTAAGGCAGGGGTGGGCAGTCTTATCCAGAAAGGGCCAGTGTGGGTAAAGGTTTTTGTTCCAACGAAGCAGTTACACACCTGATCCCACTAATCAACCAGTAGAGTCTTGGCTGAAGAACTGGATTAGGAGACACAAGTGTGTAATTGCTTGGTTGGAACAAAAACCTTCACCCGCACTGGCCCTTTCTGGATAAGATTGCCCACCCCTGACCTAAGGACATGGCCTCAGACTTGTTTGAATTACCTTTATAACCAGAAAATGAACTGAAAATGTTGATTAAACTCATAAGGGAGGGTATTGATGTTTCAGACTCAGAAATAAATAATGAAATATCATAACACTATAGAATGGGTTGAATTTCCAACTTTTATACACTTAATTCCCATATATGGTCTCATGGCTTCTGCCAATGGTTCCAAAGCTAGGGCAAAATGCAGTGGGGAAAGAGGGCATCCCTATGTGGTACTCCTACTAAGATTGAAATATAATGAGCTTACTCCATCTGTTATAACAGAGTGGTAAAGGGCCTTTATCCATTTTATGAAGGTTTTTCCAAGCCCAAACTACCTTAGGGTTTTGAATATGTTGTCACCCTGATTTTGAGTGTCAGAGAAGGTGAACATTAAAAGAATAAATCCTGTAAACAGGAAAGAAAAGGCACACAACATAAGCTTGTGTTCACCTTGACCGCAGGATTTAATCTGCTATTTTCCGAGTTTCACACTTAAACATGCGAAATGTATAACAATAAGGCAACATTCGTATTTTGCAATAATATAGACATATGTTGACCAAAGGAACCACTTAAATGTCCATTTGTGGTGCTTCTTGTTTTCTGATCAACTGTATCAAAAATAACCAATGTACAATACTCACAACATAAAACTATGTACAATACAATATAAACATTGTTTTTGCATTTCAATTTGTTAAACACAAATCCTTTCCTTCTGTTATTAAAATAAATTATTCTTTACAGTGGAACATTCATCCAAAGAAAATGTTTAATTATAATTAAACATTTTCTGTATCCACAACCATATACAGCAGGGGTCAGGAACCTTTTTGAATGGGAGAGCCATAAAAGCCAAATATTTCTAAATATATTTCATTGAGAGCCATATAGTATTTTTAACGTATAATAAATTAAATATGTCTTACTTTTAATGCGACTTCTGGTGCTGCATGGTTTTGCTGATGGCCTTGTAGTCTGGTTCATACGTGGTGAGGTTGAGCTTTATGCAGGCGTTGAGGCTTCCATCAGTTAAACGTGAGCGTAGGTTGGTCTTAATGTTCCTCATATGCGAGAATGACTGCTCACATGCATATGTAGAGCCAAACATGGTCAATACGGCAATACTCACATGCTGCATTGTGTGGTATGTCACAGGAAGCTCGTTCCAAGTTTTAAGAATCAGCTGGTCTTCAGGTTGAAGATTTTTCATTTCTGTCCACTTGTGTTCCCTCGCCAGCTCTGCTCGCTGTCGCGCAAGACTTTCCAACTCTCCATTAAGTGACTTGAACTTACTCATCCACATGTCTGATGCCTTCAGGTCAGCAACTTCCAGCTCAAAGTCTCCGATAGAGACCCCGGGGATGCATGTCAGGTCGATTTTGTCCACTGCACACTCATGTGGATGAGTGATGAACTTGAAAAGACCAGTGCGCACACGAAATTCTCCAAAACGTGCTTTAAATGACTGCAGGAGATTGGACGTAAAGCCAGCTAGCTGCTGGAGATCCAGATGTTGAGTGGAGTCACTTGCTAAGCATGCATCTCTAAATTGTTGCAGTCTTTCAAAGTGCAGAAGACGACCTGTTTCAATGTCCCTGAGAAAGACTTCCAGCTTGCTTTCAAATGCAAACACTGCTTGTTGAAGGGATGAGATTGTATTTCCAATACCTTGCATTTTCACATTGAGCTGGTTCAGATGGCCAGTTATGTCCATGACATAGTGAAACTGCAGGAGCCAGTCAGTGTTGTCTAGCTCAGGATGCCTGACGCCTTTCATTTCAAGAAAAGTCCGGATTTCACTCAGGCAAGCTGCAAAACGGCTAAGCACCTTCCCCCTTGACAGCCAACGCACGTTGCTGTGTAAAAGCAGACCGGGATAATGATTCCCAACTTCTTCTAACAGAGCTTTAAACTGGCGATCATTTAAAGCTCGGGCAACAATAAAGTTGACCACTCGAATGACCAGCGACATCACCTCACCAAGCTCCTGGCCACACGTCTGAGCGCAAAGCGCCTCCTGGTGCAGGATGCAATGAAAACTTAGGATGGCTCTCTTTTCATGTTCACGGAGAAGCGCTACAAATCCTTTGTTCTTCCCCAACATACAGGGTGCACCATCAGTACAGACAGAAATAAGTTTATCCATCGGTAGTTTTTTTTTCTTTAGCAAACTCCATGAAAGACGTGAATAAATCCTCTCCTCTTGTTGTCCCTTTCATTGGCAAAACAGCCAAGCTTTCCTCACGCAGTGTGTCACCTGCAGCATACCTGGCAATGATACTGCACTGAGATAGATGGCTAATGTCTGTTGACTCATCTAACGCGAGAGAAAAGTATGTCCCGGCGTTTATGTCCTTACTTTGTGTTTCCTCGACTTGATTTGCCATCATGATGCTACGATCGTGCACAGTTCTTGCTGACAGGGGCATGTCTTTTATTCGTTTGATTATCTTGTCTTTATTTGGGAAGTCATCAAACAGTTCATTGGCCACATCAAGCATGAATGTTTTGGCATACTCGCCATCTGTGAATGACTTTCCATTCCTTACTATTGCCAAAGCAGCCGCAAAGCTAGCGGAATTCCCGTCACCTTGCTTGGGCCACACACGTAGTTGCTGCTGACTCGTCTGCACTCTCCACTGTAGCTCCTCGCATGCCCTTTTCCTGCTGTCCCCCGCTGGAGATTTCCATGCAAATGAAGCATGGTGTGTATCGAAGTGCCGCTTTATATTTGACCGTTTCATCGATGCAATTTTATCATTGCATATTAGACATACCGCAGATCCTGCTCTCTCCACAAATGCAAATTCCTCTGTGCACGCAGCCTGGAATGCACGGTAATCACCGTCTTTTTTCTTTTCGTCATCTTTTCCGTTACAAGGGTTGAAGCGGATAAACTAGTTGGCTATCTGATAAAATTGATTTCTTCACCTTTACAATGACCCGGACATGCTCGCGAGCCATTGGTTCCCGACCCACCCATGACCTGTGAAATTTATCTTCAAAACTAATTTCTGTTTACTTTAAAATGACACAGTATTATTAAGAAATATCACAAGTATTTTAAAATCAGTTCCAAACTGATTTTTTTTTTCAACTCAAAATTGTCTGGGAGCCATATGCCGTCACCGGAAGAGCCATATATGGCTCGCGAGCCATAGGTTCCCGACCGCTGATATACAGTATTCAGTTGAGTACTTCCTTTTATCAGCTACCAAACAGACAGAACATGAAATTACTTTGTCCTTGAAATATTTACAATATGAAATATTTATAAACCACTGTATGATAAACCTCAAAAGTAAAAAAATAATTACCTTAGTAACATTGAGGGGTACATCTCGGTTAGACCTTAGAATGTGTACATGAACTCTATGATTGATACATGTCACGTTCCACCAGTTTGGCTATAGCTTCTGTAAATAGGCTTTTTAAATCTGAAAATCTGATGTATAACATTATTAGCCACTTGTCAACAGACTCAACAAGTCTGCTAGCAAAGCTTTTGCATGTAGCCTATCTCCCGGTCTCTACATAACTTCACATTCACCAACTTCTCACTGACTTCAATACATTTGTAATATGGACAACATCCTTAGCAAGCAAACTGTTCAGCATATGCATTTGAGTTTGAGGATTTATAACCAACCTGTAAACAGGGAAGTAGAGGCACACAACATAAGCTTGTATTCAGCTTGACCGTAAGATTTAATCTGCGGTGTTGTGCCTCATTAAATCTACTAATCCCCCCACACGGTATGCCCCCTCTGCTGGCCTGGCTGAATAGTGAAACAGAGTCGTAACGTGTAACCACAACACAATGAAATTGTATTAATTTTGTATATAAAAATAATAAAAGGAGGGGGAGGGTCTGTTTTTATCTATTTTTTTATATACAGTGCATCCGGAAAGTATTCACACCCCTTCACTTTCCCCACATTTTGTTATGTTACAGCCTTATTCCAAAATGGATTAAATTCCTTTTTTTTCTCATCATTCTACACACAACAACCCATAATGACAAAGTGAAAAGGGTTTTGTAGAAATTTTTGCAAATTTATTAAAAATAAAAAACTGAAATATTGCATGCACATAAGTATTCACACCCTTTGCCATGACACTCAAAATTGAGCTCAGGTTCATCCTGTTTCCACTGATCATCCTTGAGATGTTTCTACATCTTGATTGGAGTCCACCTGTAGTAAATTCAATTGATTGGACATGATTTGGAAAGGCACACACCTGTCTATATAAGGTCCCACTGTTGACGGTGCATGTCAGAGCAGAAACCAAGCCATGAAGTCAAAGGAATTGTCTGTGGACCTCCGAGACAGGATTGTATCGAGGCACAGATCTGGGGAAGGGTACAAAAAAAATTCTACAGCTTTGAAGGTCCCGAAGAGCACAGTGGTCTCCATCATTGGTAAATGGAAGAAGTTTGGATCCACCAGGACTCTTCCTAGAGCTGGCCGCCCAGCCAAACTGAGCAATCGGGGGAGAAGGGCCTTGGTCAGGGAGGTGACCAAGAACCCGATGGTCACTCTGACAGAGCTCCAGCGTTCCTCTGTGGAGATGGGAGAACCTTCTAGAAGGACAACCATCTCTGCAGCACTACACCAATCAGGCCTTTATGGTAGAGTGGCCAGACGGAAGCCTCTGCTCAGTAAAAGGCACATGACAGCCCGCTTGGAGTTTGCCAGAAAGCACCTAAAGGACTCTCAGACCATGAGAAACAAGATTCTCTGGTCTGATGAAACCAAGATTGAACTCTTTGGCCTGCATGCCAAACGTCACGTCTGGATGAAACCAGGCACTTCTCATCACCTTGCTAATACCATCCCTACAGCGAAGCATGGTGGTGGCAGCATCATGCTGTGGGGATGTTTTTCAGCAGCAGGAGCTGGGAGACTAGTCAGGATCGAGGGAAAGATGAATGGAGCAAAGTACAGAGATTCTTGATGAAAACCTGCTCCAGAGCACTCAGGACCTCAGACTGGGGCGAAGGTTTACCTTTCAACATGACAACGACCCTAAGCACACAGCCAAGACAACGAAGGAGTGGCTTCGGGACAAGTCTGTGAATGTCCTTGAGTGGCCCAGCCAGAGCCCAGACTTGAACCCCATTGAACATCTCTGGAAAGACCTGAAAATAGCTGTGCAGCGACGCTCCTCATCTAACCTTACAGAGCTTGAGAGGATCGGCAGAGAAGAATGGGAGAAATACCTCAAATATAGGTGTGCCAAGCTTGTAGCTTCATACCCAAGAAGACTTGAGGCCGTAATCGCTGCCAAGGGTGCCTCAACCAAGTACTGAGTAAAGGGTGTGAATACTTATATGTACATGCAATATTTCAGTTTTTTATTTTAATAAATGTGCAAAAATTTCTACAAAACCTTTTTCACTTTGTCATTATGAAGTATTGTATATAGATTGATGAGAAAAAAAGGAATTTAATCCATTTTGTAATAAGGCTGTAACATAACAAAATGTGGGGAAAGTGAAGGGGTGTGAATATTTTCCAGACGCACTGTATGAGCCATACTGTTTTTTTATCTATTTATAACGAGGTTGTATTAGATCACCCCCTTTTTCTCTTCAATTGTATCTGGCCAAGTATCCCACGCTTCTGAGCCGTCCCGGTCGCTGCTCCACCCCCTCTGCCGATCCAGGGGAGGGATGCAGACTATCACATGCCTCCTCTGATACATGTGAAGTTGCTAGCCGCTTCTTTCCACCTGATTGTGAGGAGTTTCGTCAGGAGGGCGTAGTGCATGGAAGGATCACGCTACCCCCCCCCCCCGAACAGGCGCCCCGACACGGCCAATTGTGTCTGTAGAGACACAATTGCCAGAGGTATGTGATCCAGCAAGCCCCGTGTTGATAGGCAACGGAACAGACTGCAATGCTATCCAGACGCCCGGTTGTATTAGAGTTTTAACCCTTTAAACTCTCCCCTGCTTTTTTGTAAATGTCTTCTGACATTTTCACATTATGAGTTGGTGTCATGCAATGTGTCGATGTACATCAGTGTACTTGTGCATACCAATTATTGTAGTGCAGATGGATATAGAGAAAGGGGTCTTTGCTCTGGAAGAATGGCGGGAGGTTTGGAATCAGGGCATTCACGCCGGTGTCCCACAACTGGTAGGACGGCTGTCTCAGTGATGGATAAGTGAAGATCTCGCATAGCCTTTCCCTTCATTGGGACCTTCTCACTTCTTCTGCCTCCATTCGGTGTTCCCTTTCCTTCACTTTTTGTCCTTGCATTTCCTCCTGTTTCTGTGCCACGTCCTGAATATTTTCCACTTCTTGAGTTTCCTTGGTTTCTGTTCTGATAACTGGGCAGGATTCATTGGCTGTGGGTTGGAGCCTTGGCTGAATCTGTATTGTATTGTGCTCTGGCTGCTGCCCATACTAGCCTGTAGCATGGGATCTCTCTCTGGGAGGCTACAAATAAAATTGACTTGACTTGACTAGACAGTATACTCCTCTTCCTCAGAGCTGTCCATATCCAGGTGGCTGTGGTCTTCATTTGTCTGTTTTGGTTTTTGTTGTGTTGCTTTTCTTCCTTAATGTGCTGCAAGTAGTGCTTCTTCCAGTGGAGGCTCATTCACCGCCAGAGTAGGTTCCTATGTAGGACACACAGGGTTTTTGGACCTTTCTCTGCTGAAACTTTGTAAACTGGACCCCCTCCAATTCTCTCCACAACTCAGTGAACCACTTGCTTCCAGAATATTTGAGGGATTATCTATACCAAAAATGCAAGATGAAAGAGGAATGCTCACTGTTTGGGCAATTATGTCATTGATTTCTTTAAGAACATCTTTCCAGAATTTCTGAATATATACACATTCTAGTAAACAGTGAATATATGTGCCTTGTACTTGTTACAAAACTTTTAATAGGTCTGGGTTCATTTTATTGTGTCTCACTGGGGTAATATGTAATCTATGATTTGTCTTAAGTAGTTCTTTTGCTCTATTAGTGGTAAAAAATCTGGATAGGTTGAGCCACATATCATCCCACTCTTTATCTACAATTTCAACACCAAAGTCATTCTCTCATTCTGTTTTAATTTTAACTGTATTGTCTTTCATTGTCCCGGACAGTGACCCATAGAATTGTGTCATTAATTTGCTTGAGTCCTCACTATTAATGAATATTTGTTCTAAAGATGAGATTGTACCACAGTATTTAGACTGTTTGAGAGTGGATACACCATAGTTGCGTAACTACGTATCTGAAAAAATGGTTGGCTGGGATTTTGTGCCTATCTTTTAACTGATCAGAAGTCAAGATTGAACCGTTTTCTACATTCTCCCAGTGTCTTGACGCCTTTACCAGACCATAGATAGAAAGAGTTCTGCTCTAGACCAGAGGGGAAATCCGGGTTAGAGCATAGGAGCGTCAGTGAAGAGGTAGTGTTGTCCAAGCCCTCTATTTTCCTAGTTAGCCTCTAAACTTTTAAGAGTGTTTTGTAAAAGAAAGTTACTCTTAACAGCTAAACTGACCCACTTCCTGGAAGTATACAATATATTTTTCAAAGATATAGGGGATACCAGGTCTGATTCAATATCATACCACATAGCCTCGGGTTTTCTTGAAACCAATCTCGAATATATCTGCAGAGACATGAGAGTTAATACAGTCTAATGTTAGGAACAACTAAACTGCCCTTCCCCAGCGGTAGATGAAGGCGGTCCAGCTTTAGTCTCAAACCTTTGTTTTGCCATAGGAAGGCTATGAGAGCACTATTCAACTGATAGTGATTTGTGCGATAATAATATAGGGACCATTTGAAATTGATATAATAAGCATGATAAAACATTCTTTGTACCTTCCCCAGCAATGACAATGGGAGGCTGGACCAACGGGCAAGATCCTGCTTAATACACCAGATTAAAGGAGTAAAATTGGCCTTATACAAATCAGGTAGAGATGAGGTAATATGGATGCCTAAATAAGTAAATCCTAACGGAGACCATCAAAAAGGAGAAGCATCAGTGGCTGTACAATGATCCTGCTAGGAGAGAGACATTGCCTCAGATTTTGAGTCGTTAATCTTGTATCCAGAGAATGTAAAAAACATATCGATAAGCTCAATAACTGTTAGCAGACCTGGCAGGATTACATAGGTAGAGTAATGTGTCATCGGCATACAATGATATTTTGTGCTGCTTCGCTCCTGTTTGAATGTCCCTAATGTTAGGATCTGTACGGATGGCCTCTGCAAGTGGTGCTATTGCTAATACACAGAGTAAAGGTGAAAGCGCGCAGCCCTATACAGTGCCTCGTTCACGTGGAAAGATGGGAGATCATTTGCCATTTGTAGTTACAGAGGCTTTTGGAGCAGCATAGAGCACCTTTATCCATTTAAGGAAGTTATCAGCAAGTCCAAAGTTAGCAAGGACATGAAATAGGTATGGCCATTCTATCCTATCAAATGCTTTTTCTGCATCCAATGATATAACCAATACCTTGTCTTTTACCTTAGCTCCATATTATATTATATTTAACAACTGCCTTATATTATTGCATGAATAACATCCTTGTATAAAACCAGTCTGGTCTGCAGACACTAAGCGCAGTAACACATCCTCTAGACACTGCACTAATATTTTGGTCAATATTTTCCTGTCTCGATTCAATAACAAGATCATTCAGAAAGAAGAGCACTCATCTGCTGGTCTGCCCTTTTTGTGAATCAAAGAGATACAGGCCTCCGTTGTTGAGCTAGGAAGTACACCCTCTTCAGAAGACTGAGCCAGCTGTGGCTAGCAGTGGCTTTAGGTTAAACAGTCTTTGAATTTTCATAAAACTCTGCCGTTAGGCCATCGGGCCCAGGGCCCTTATTGTTCCGAAGTTTGCTTATTGCAGCAACCACTTCCTCTTGGCTGGTGGGGTTATCCAGCAGCTCTGTTTCTTCTGAAGATATATGTGGTAAGTCAAAATGTGACGAAAAATTTAGCATGTTTTGTTTGGACATGTTATTGGTCTCAGACTTATACAAACCTTAATAAAATGACCGGAAGGTGGCATTGATATCTTTATTATGGTACAATGTATTACCGAGGTGGTCTTTTATAGGCGAGATAGCCTGTGATTTAATTTTTTCATGCACTAGATTTGCAAGGTAAATGGTTACTTGGCTTATTTCCATACTCATACATTAGGAATAGGGACTTTTCAGCCTCTGATGTGTAAGAATGCTTTCAAGAGCAGTTTTAGTTGCATCAAGCTTTACTTGCAGG
The DNA here is from genome assembly GCF_029633865.1 of Lampris incognitus. NCBI lineage: Eukaryota > Metazoa > Chordata > Actinopteri > Lampriformes > Lampridae > Lampris > Lampris incognitus. The sequence goes on along the minus strand of NC_079223.1, from coordinate 43,248,859 downwards.
TTATCTGACGGATTGGCATCATGCTCCTTTTGTAAGTCCAATAATTGATTCTTGAGCTCCAAGCGTTTGAGTGTTTGAGTTTTTCTCTGATGTGCTGTGTATGAGATAGTGATCCCTCATATATATGCTTTGGTTGTGTCCCATAGCAGATGAGACTTCACTTCAAGAGTTTTATTTTCAGTAATGAAGTATTGGAACTGTTCTCTAAAATGTTTCCTACATGTGAGATCTTTTAACACAGCTTTTAAATCTCCAACTACCGCGCTGTTGCTTGACTGAGCATGAGAGCTCTATGAACACTGGTGCATGATCAAAAATCAGGATGCTACCTATTGAGCAAGAGATCACTTTTTCTAATGATGCCTTGGGCGTAAAAAAAAAAAGAAGTCAATTCTGGATGAGGTCTTGTGTACATTCAAATAGAAGGAGAACTCTTTGTCATTGGGGTGCAGCATTCTCCAGGTGTCGAGTAAATCTAACTCACTAAGACACTGCTAGGGACTGGTGTAGTTGTGAGTTGGATTGTGATTTGTTGTGAGACTTATTAAGATGGTGGAGACAACAGTTGAGGTCTCCAGCTACTACTGAGCAAGCATACAGCCAGTTGGAAAAAAGAGAGAACATATGTGTTTATAAAGACAGCAAGTGAATTGGTGGAGCATAAATATTTATAAGTGACGTATATTCCCCATATAGGAGGCCTTTGATCATAACACGTTGGCCCAATTTGTCTGATTTAACATCCACCTCAGTTAATGGGAGTCGTTTGTGTATTAAAATAGCGGAACCCCTTCTCCTACTATTAAAGGAGGCACGATAGACTTGCCCAACCCAATCTCTTTTCAATTGAAGATGTTCTGATTCTGTTAGATGTATTTCCTGCAGCAGAGCTATCTGAACCCTCTCTCTTTTAGGCTAACATAACATTTTCTTACATTTTATGGGATTATTGATGTCATGTACATTCAAGGAGCATGCCTTCAGGGAGGCTGCGGTAATCATTGGGCTGACATATGAATGAAATGGTTAGGAATCATTGACTGTGATAGGGGAAAAAACACTACAATATCAAACCTGTCATCTGTCAAAACAAGAACAAATGAAAAACACATAAATTGAAAACCGTGAAAAAAACCCACCCCGCCCCCCGACATGTCCCCCTTCCCTGATGGAGTACTCAACTTTGTGCATATTGCACTAAAACCAGTGCTCCTTTATATAAAATACTTAACTGCAAACACATAAAAGAAACAACTGAATAAAGCAAACTGTGGTATTTTGCATAGATAGAGCCTATATAATGATGAGCCAGGTTAACGCAGCAACTCTGTAAACTCATAATGATAACTTTATCCTTGTGAACTAACATTAGGCGTAATACCTAGAAAGGTGGCTAGCAACAGTAAACTATGTTAAGTAAAAACAGTACAACCAATGGGTTTGGCTTTGCTTAGTTCCACGCTGAGTGACAATGTATAACATAACACCATTCTTTGTCCTGTTGTGAAAGGTTTTCAGAGATGTCCATCTGTTTAATATGGCAGTGATATCCATTCAGCTAGCCAGGCTACATTAGCCAATCTAGCCATGTGCAAATGGCATACAGTTGGAATAATTGGACAAGGCTCTAAGTAAATTAAAATTGAGCAAGTCCCCAGGCTCAGATGGGCTAACTGCCAATTTTTACAAACATTTTTGGAATGATTTAAGAGAACTTTTATTACAGGTATTGCCAGAAGTTGTTGAAAACCGTAATCTCCCACCAACCATGAAACAAGGAATTATTGTCCTTATTCCAAAACCAGGAAAAGATGCAAGACTAGTTGACAACATTAGGCCTATTACCCTCCTGAATAACAACTATAAACTCTTGACTCATATTTTTGCTAGGAGATTAAAAACAACTCTACCCCAAGTTGTTAGCACAACTCAATCTGGGTTTATGAATGAGAGATCAATACATGATAACATTCATCTTATGCTAGATATTATAGATTATGAAGATTTTGTAGAAGACAATGGTAACATTTCTTGACTTCAAGAAGCATTTGATGTGATAGAACATCCATTCATAACCCAAGCACTACAGCATTATGGGTGTGGGCCAAAATTTATAGATATAATTCACACTTTCTATAATAATAAAACTAGTTCAGTTGCCTTGCCTTTCGGCACTACAAGCCATTTTGACTTAAGAAGAAGCATAATTCAAGGCTGTCCAATTAGTCCTCGGCTATTCATCTTGGCAGCAGAAATGCTAGCTATTTTGATTAAAAAAACAAAAACAAAAAACTGTTAGAATCAGGGGCATCCAGGTGACGTAGCGGTCTATTCCATTGCCTACCAACACAGGGATCACTGGTTTCGAATCCCCGTGTTACTTCTGGCTTGGTTGGGCGTCCCTACAGACACAATTGTCCGCGTCTGCGGGTGGAAAGCCGGATGTGGTTATGTGTCATGGTCGCTGCCCTAGCGCCTCCTCTGGTCGGTCGGGGCGCCTGTTAAGGGGGGAGGAGGGGGAGGAGGAGGAACTGGGGGGGAATAGCGTGATCCTTCCACATGCTACGTCCCCCAGGCAAAACTCCTCACTGTCGGGTGAAAAGAAGTGGGTTGTGACTCCACATGTACGAATTGGAGGAGGCATGTGGTAGTGTGCATCCTTCCCCTGATCAGCAGAGGGGGTGGAGCAACTACCGGGATGGCTCGGAAGAGTAGGGTAATTGGTCAGATACAATTGGGGAGAAGAAGGGGGGAAAATAATAAAAATAAAAAAATTGTCAAAGTCTTCGTGGCATCAAGATCTTTGAAAAAGAATTGATCATTAGCCAGTACACGGACAACACAACAGTTTTTTCTAAAAAACAAAAAAAAGAACTTAGAATCCCTACTGCTACACAGTGGAGGTTTTTTCCCCCCAAAGCCTCTGGATTGTTTCTCAGTCTAAACAAATGTGAACTGTTACCAATTAAAAACTGTACCCATAAAACAATTTATTACATACCTATTAAAACAGGGGGGAAATACTTAGGAATACATCTAACCAAAAATCTAGAAGAAAGAAACTCTGTAAACTTGATGGGGAAATTGACAAATTGTATTTAAAGTCTTGGCTGCAAAGAGCTCTCACTATATTTGGTCGCGCTTGCCCTCAGTAAAGTTGAAAGTATTTCCAGAATCCCATACCCTATAAAAGCTGTGCATCAACTCACAAAACACAGTCTAAAAAAATCTGTCTTAGTTAAAAACTATGAAGAAGGTGGTCTAAAAGCCATTGATTTTGAAAGTATGAACGGAACAATAACATTGAAATGGCTTAAATCCTATTTAAAATCCCCAGATAGTTTATGGCACACTTTTCCAGACAATTTATTCAATGCTATTGGAGGTTGAAATTTTCATTTGACATGTGATTATAGTATCAAAAAGCTGCCTATTAGGCTATCCAGCTATCACCAACAAGTCCTATATTGGCGAATGTTGTACAAACATAATTTTACTCCTCATTCCACACCGTCATGGAACAACAGATGGATTCTTTATAAAAAAAATAAATCCCTGTTCTACAAAGAATGGATGGACAGAAATATCTGGTCTGTTTAATATCTCTGAGATACAAATGGAGACTTGTTAGCATATACTGATTTTTGTGTTAAATTTGATTTTTCTTTCTGTCACCCTAAACAGTTTACTAGCCTTACTAATGCTATCCCAAAACTATTCTTACTTTTGGCCAAAGGAGTAGTCCTACAGACCAATTCAATAGTAGCAACATTGCCAAATCTGTATATTGGAGAATTCCAATTCCTTGATTAAAAAAATGTAACAACAGTTTGATCAGACAGACATTATCCAATGACTTATACTCAAACCAGTTCAATAGAGTACTTGACTTTAGAGACATGGACCCTGCAAAAGTGCAAAATTTAAAAACGATTTCTTACATTATCCCCTACTACCCAAAGCTAAGGAAATCCATTTTAAATTAATTATATATATATATATATATATATATATATATATATATATATATATATATATATATATATATATATCCCTCCAATGAATGCCTGTTCATTGTGCAATTCAGATATTGAAACCACTGAGCATAATTTCTCCACTTGTTTTCACTCCCAACTATTTTGGAAGCAAATTGAAGAATGGTTTAAACAAAACAATATCTGTTGAACTCAAATTACATCTGGATGTAATGTATGGACTGGTGATGAAAGAGAAAAGAGAAAATCTGCTGATTGACAATTCTCATAATGGCAAAACATTACATACACAAATCTAAATTTATGAAAACGCCCACCCGTTGTCAATGCTTTTTGTAGTGAATTTAGACTGTATTGTAAATCCCTAAAATGTATGAATTTAGAATCTGCAAAAGAACTGCTGAAATGTGCACAATCTTACAAATTAATAGACGCTGAATGTATCAACCTTTAATTCATATTGAAGACCAAATTATATGAATTTATCATCTTGGCTTTATCATTTATGTGGTATTATTTAATTTATATATTTTAATTCACTTTCTTATTTTTAAGAATTTTAATTGTAGGTTTTTTTTTTATTTTTATAGATAGACCTTTATAAATAGACTCACTGGTCGACTGGTTAACGTTGTCGCCCGTAGTGCGGGAGATCCAGGTTCGCGTCCTGGCTGCGGCGGTGCCCGGACTGCCCCCCCCCCCCCCAGCCCGAATTCGCTACATTGGTGTCAGATGTGGGATGGTGAGAGACCGTGACGCCATCGGAAACACATGCGCCCAGAGACGTGAGGGAGCTGATATGCTGAAGCGCGGGGACGCGCTTCCCGAAGAAGGGGGGTAGTGTAACAAGCACAGATAAATAGACTCGCTAACTGGTTAACGTTGTCGCCCATGGTGCAGGAGATCCGGGTTCGCGTCCTGGCTGCGGCGGTTCCGAGTTCGGGGGAGGCGGGCCCAGTCCAGGAACTGTCGCCACAGCCGGGACGCGAACCCGTATCTCCTGCACCAGCGGGCGACAACGTTGACCAGGCGACTAAAGGGTCCGACGCATTAGCCAAGGGCTACTGAGCCTATTCATCCGTGATCGTTACCTTGTCCCCTTCCTTCGGGATTCACGTCCCCGCGAATCGCCACAGTCAGGACGCGAATCTGGGGTTCCCACTTGTCCGCAATTTTGTGCTTATTACGAATGTTGACGTTGCGCACTAAAACCCTATCACCAACCTCAATGGGAGAGGCAATTACCTTACGATTCCACCTTCTCTTATTCATCAGCTGGGCGAACTCCAACTTTCTCTTCAAGTCTCTCACAAACTCAGAGTGTGTCTTGTAACTGACTATAATAGCTGTTGTTTTTAAAGTCCCACTACAGCCCTCTATTCCCAGTCACTGTCCTAAAACATGCTCTCGCATTCTCAACACTGGTTCTGCAGTTAAATTCTGTGATGCATTTAATTCATCATCCTTTAATTCCACTATACCCTCTCTCAATCCAGATGCACTGTTAAATTCATTCAATGATTTGTGCCTATCCATCCTGCAACCAAACTGCACTGTTTAAAACTAGGAAACAAAAATCAAATAACCTCCCCTGGCTGAACAGTCACACATGAGCCCTTAAAAGACTCTGTAGAAAATTAGAAGGACAATGGAAGGTCAACAAGTCCGAAATAGCACATAACATCCTTAAAAACCAAATATTAATTTACCTGAAAGCAATTAAGGATGCGAGATCAGCTTACTTCTCTGAATTGATATGTAGAAATAACCACAATCCTAAAGTTCTCTTTAGGGCAGGGGTCTCAAACTCAAATTACCTGGGGGCATCTTGACAGAGGGCTGGTACAATAGGGATGAAGAAAAAACTGTTAGACTATATAACCTGTACATCGTTTTTTATTATTATTTCAAATTTTTTAGAGTTTTCAAATGAATAGGTAACTATGTACACATAGTCTGGCCTAGGCCTACATATTTAGTCTACTTCTTGCCAGAAACCTGGCACTTCTGCTGACACAAGTGAGGCACATTTGCTTTCATGGACTGAGCAGGGGACACCCTGAGGGCAGCCTGGAGATGTGCGTTGGTCAGTCTGGACCTATGCTTTGATTTATTAAAGTTCATAGTTGAGAACAATTTCTCACACAGATCAGTGCTGCCGAAAAGACACATGATTTTCCTGAACAGTTCGGACAACTGTGGGAATGTTTTAGGAAGCTCTCTGAGAAACTGTCCAAGCATCTCCTGCTTAACATCATTTATAATATTCTCCCATCACCTTCCTTCTACCTTATCTGGCTTCCAGCTACTGCTTTATTCAAAAGAGAAGGTGAGGTCTGTTGAAATGTTCTCTCTTGTTTCTGAACTGCTCAGTATCTCCATTGTTGAATAGATGTCAGTTATTAGAAAGTCAACAGCACCTCCTGCTAAGCCCACTTCAACACATATCACTCAGTTTGGCTAATTCTCAGTGAACGAGAATTGATTGTTTTGTTTTGTTTTGTTTTTTGTTTTTTTGTTTTTCCCGTCAAGTCTTTCGGTTCTTCGACTTCCACCCATCAACGCGAGGAGTTGTCCCTCCCAGCATGACAGCGTTTATTGAGGCCTTAACTACAGGAGACATCAAACTCGCTGGACATCAGCTCAGACCGACCCTCTTCTGCTCAGACACTGTGAAACCTATCACTTACAAATTCATCTTACGCAAGACTTTGGAATGCTAGTTTGTACTTTGGCTTCCTGTAAATCCCCCTTAATATCACGTTTGTTCGCCCTGACTATGAAATCTGGTTGGATTGTGTTGAACCTTGTCAGTGGCTATCAATCAGTTCTGGGCTTCACGCTGTGTCGGAGCTCCACAGAACAGCTCTCATAGGCTGGGACACCAGAGCAGTGGAAAGCAGGGGCAATAAAAGAGTGAAGAGGTAGGAAAAAATGAAAAAAGCAAGAATCAATGGTGTGGTCAAGAGGGAAGAAGGAGGAAGGAAAAGGGGATGAAAACAATGACAAATATAACGACGGTTAAGGAGCGTGGGGAAGGGAGGGGAGGGGAGAGGAGAGGGGGAGAAGCATAGGAGAAGTAGAGGGAATCATGTAGAAGAGAAAATAGAAAGAGGAGTGAAATGTCAAGCTTATGTTCAAGCTAAAACTGACGGTTTCGAGCTCTTCATTTACACATGGCGGGTTAAAAGCTTGAAGTTGGAGCTCTGTGGCAGCCTGAGTGTCTTTGGGCTTCGGCAGTTTTACACATGGCAAGGGTCTTTACAAAAACTTCACACAAGGTGGTGACTTCCAATTTCTTGTTTCCATTTCTGGTTACCCCTGACACTGGGTCACCAGGGGCATATTTCATGCAGCGTGGCACTGTACCTGCTCTCTGCTTCTAGATTTAGCTGGCTTCATTTTGGTTTCTTGAGATACGATATAACTCATATACGATTCAATTGATCCCGTACAGTATTTATGAGGGATTCTCACCTGGTCTTGCTACATTGGCTGTGAATGTGCACCCTGCTGTAACCAATCATAAGTTCCCCACTAAGTTTTCCATGGGGAGCGAAATCAGCTAAGACCAAAGTCGATTGAGAAAACATGTGTCAAGCGAAGGTCTTTGAGATCGATGTATAACCCCCGCTGCTTCACACTGCCCCTGCTCTCTGACCCCCATGGGAAATCTGTATCTCTCCGAGTCTCAGAAGCAGATGTGAAGTAATATGGCAGTTGAAGACCTCCAAAAAGAATATCTGGTTGTCCTGCTGAAAAAGCAAATTAAAAAAGGCCAAGGCTTAAAACATGCCCAAGACAAGAGGCTGTTGGATCCAATAGTTATCCGTCACTTCAAGAGTTGAGCACATGACATTCTGAAGATCCTAATTTAGGCGAGGATAGGCAGTGGAATGAAGATCATGTCACTTCTTGTGTGTTCATCCCGAGGAAAAATTGACTCAGGTTCAAATAAAAGATAAGTTTTTCCTTCAACAGTAATCTCACTGAGGGAATATTGCTGTGACTAAGCCGCATAATCGGGCACACATGCAGGGCTTTGGTATTGGCATTGGCAAAGCTAGTTAGACACCTGGCTTGATTCTCTGTTGAAAACTTGCACGGTGAAGAGCAAATTGTTTCCTTAAAGGTGCAATCAGTAAAAAAATTTTCCTCTAGCGACCACCATCAGCAACAGCTGGAATTCCAATATCATCGGCAACCGTTCCTGCAACAGCGGCCCAGAAGGAACAAGACTAACACTAATTAGATCTCACAGTTTCACAAGCTACCTAACGCAGATACCCCACAGAAATGTCGAGTGAAGAGGTTATCACGCTGTAAAACACTGAGCAATATTTGTAACTTATCCCACATGACTATATATTTAATGACAACGCTGCATACCTGTAGTGGCATGGCCAGCTCAGCATCGGTTTTTATGCTTTTATAGTTGTGATGTTTTTGCCTCCCCTCAAAGGTAATAGTTGTATTTATTTTAAATTTGGATCAGAATGTATCCAGTATTCGCTGGATACGTTCGAACCCGGGATCTTCTGGGTGCGAGGCGACAGCGCTAACCACTGCGCCACCGTGCCGCCCAATTAGTTTTGCTGGACGATGAAGCTTTTAGGATACTTCAAAGTTGTGTCACTTATTTTAGAGCTGTGTGTGACCATATTGGAAAGTTGAAACGCGCAGCGAGTTGAATGTGTAAGGAGCAGGGCGCCCTCTATATGGTTGTTTACCAAAATAAAGCTTCTTGGCCAGGATGCAGGTTCTGAAAATCAGAAATCTCAGCAACAACTATTTGCAACCCCACCACACACACACACACACACACACACACACACAAACCCAATACATAATGGGTTGTTTTTGCCATGTTAAATTCCAAATTTTACTGATAGTACCGTTCAGCTCTTCTTTTTAAAAAAAATAATTTTTAAGGCCTTTAATAGATAGTGATAGTTGAGGCAGACAGGAAATGGAAAGGGAGAGAGAAGGATAAGACATGCAACAAAGGTCGCCGACTGGATCCGAACCGGCAATGGCAACCACGTGGTATGCGCTCTGACCGGTCGGCTACGGAGGCGTCCGACCCTTCAACTCTTCCTGTCAGTGCTTCATAGTAAACTAGTAGCTGAGTGAAGTGATGGATAGCGGTGGGCCGAGTCCCGGTCTATGTGTAATACCTTTAAGTGTTTGATTGGATACTTCCGTATCGCCATTTTGGGCACAAGCCTAAAATCTTGTTTGTTTCAAGAAAAGTTAAACCTCCAAAAGTGCCCAGCTGACTTACACCCCATTTACACCTGGTATTAAAATGCAATCTTGTATCCAGATACATTATTTGGATAATAACGATCCGATCTTGCCTTTGCGTTTACACCTGGTATTCTTAATGCGTTCTGCTTATCCGGCAAAATCCGGCACATGAGGAACTTGGACGCGGAGTCCAATCAGCTGTAGGCTAGATGTCAACATGGCAGGTGTAAGACTGCCGGAGATGCTATTATCCGGAACAAACACAAAAGAAGGCTGGCCCTGTTCTCACTAATTAGTGGGAAGGCTGGGCATTCACACTATTGCTTTGCAGTTCTTTCTTTCTTTATTTTTCTTCCGCCCATTTTTTGACACTTTGTAGCTCCTTCATACTTTTAGCTACTTAAACCATTCAACTATCAAAATGCTCAACTCATTAAAGACATTATTGCTCCCCTTTCAGATTTTTCATACCTTTTCAACTTTTTGAAATATTCAACTTTTTTCAGCCATTATTTGAATGGGAGTCAATGGGGGACTTTTGCAACCTTTCCACCTCTTTTGCTCCTTCATACTTTTAGCCACTGAAACCATTCAGGTATCAAAATGTTCCTCTCTTTAAGCCCATTAAGGCTCACATTTCGGTTTTTTGAAATCTTTTATACTTTTAGACATATTAAGCTTTTTCTACTTTTTCAAAACGATGGAAGTCTATGGGGAAAGGTTGAAACCCTCATCACCTTTGAACTGTATCTCCTCCTTCATTTTTTGAGCTAGAAACCCCATTTAAAGCTTAAACAGTTCAGGACATTCAGCCCTTTCAGAATCCTATTCAGATTTTTAAAATATTTTATAGTTTTTGAACAATTCAGCTCTAAAGTTTAGCAATTCTGCCATACACGTTGCTTGTTAGAATGTTCAGTCCTATTGTGACATCACATATCAATTTGAAACTCAACTGCCAGCCTAATTACTGTCAACTCTCAACACCTGGTAGATTTGATCAGCTTCTGCCACTTCTTAACTGCTCTTCCTCCCTCTTCAACCTTCCTACCTTCCTTCCTACAACCTTCCTACCTTGCTTCCTACCGTCTTTCCTACCTTCCTACAACCTTACTACCTTCCTTCCTACAGCCTTCTTACCTTCCTTCCTACCTTCCTTCCCACAACCTTCCTGCCTTCCTACCTTCTTACAATCTTCCTACCTTCCTTCCTAACTACCTTCCTTCCTTCCTACAACCTTCCTACCTTGCTTCTTACCATCCTTCTTACCTTCCTACCTTGCTTCCTACAACCTTCCTACCTTCCCTCCTAAAACCTTACCATCCTTCCTACCTTCCTTCCTACCTTCCTTCCTACAACCTTCCTACCTTCCTTCCTACAACCTCCCTGCTATCCTACCTTCCTACAACCTTCTTACCCTCCTTCCTACCCTTCCTCTTCATCACTACTCCTTTAAAACTTTTAAAATATTCAGCCGTTTCACATTTCAGTTTCCAGGTATTTCAGGTAGGCTAGTGACTTTCTGACTTTTCCTATTTATCCATTTTCAGCAATGCTTTCACGATTTCTTTCAGCAGGTCAGCATTCACATGCTTTTTCTGTGGAAAAACATTTTTCTAGTTGCATTTAATTTGATGAAATATAATGAAAAACATTTCTGGCACAGGATACAAATCCTCTACACCAGACTCAACAAATCAAAACAAACAACCATACAAAAAAAAAGAACCACAATATAGTTATTAAAATCACAAATAATCACAAATCACTTAATACAATAGTCTCACAATAATCATAGTCACACAATACTCACAATGATCACAACTCAGCTTTATAATTGTATAAAAAGTCACGTGTTGACCAAACTGTATCTGATCTATCGTTAAAAGAACGCGCGCTACTGTGGATGCCGCGGCAGTGACGCGGGATGAGGGCGTGGAGTAACACGTGACTGATGACGTTGCGGCGGGTACGGATGCTGGCACTTCGTAAAGATGGATGGCATTTACGCCTACGTAAGATCCGAACACAACGCGAGCCGGACTACCTCCAGATGTGCTCAGGCAGGTCCCATCACGTTCAAACACGACGCGTTTACACCTAACATTAACACGCGTCTTTCCTGTTGCGGACACCGTGTCCGGAGACGGATTCCACGTTAATGCCAGGTGTAACTGGGGGTCTTTCTGTCTGGGGGGATTTGTCGTAAAACTTTGTCAAACCCGACACACCGACCATACTTCCAGCAAACCGTCAAGTGACCAACCCCCAAACAGGAGAAATTACATTCAATGAATAAAATGAAATTAGCTTCATGGCACAATTGTGTCTGTTTTGTTTTAGGTGAGCTGATTACTCACATTCTCCTTTGGACTGGGAGGATTTTGATGGAGCAGCTGTGTATGGGAATGTGTTAATATGTGTTTTTATCGTTAACACTTGTTTCAGCTGAAAGACAACCTGCCTTGGCATGGCAGGCAGTCCGGTGAGGTTGTAACTCCTAATCTGGGTTTTGAGATTGAAGCGTGATGGGTTTTGGCATCGCTCAGATGCAGCTTTGATCAGTCAGAGTCGATAGGAACCCATGTTCCTGTCAGAGTCTGGCTATTTGTTTGTTTCTAAATCTGAAGTATGCACCAGATGCCTGGATGAACACATATGGAACATAGTTAAGGGTTGTCTGTGAGAAAGGTACCCTACTTTTATCAAAACCAACAACAGATAGTGGTTTGGCTGCATCCTTACATCTACCACATCTGAAACTTTTATTGCCTTATTAGAGGTGTAATGGAGGCTTAATGTTAGATGTGTGACCAAATTGCTTTGTTTCCCATTGCCAAACTCCGTCTTTATTTCTGTTTTTGTTGATCAGCTTGAGTACCAAGTAATTGGTGTCCTGGGATTTGGTCCAGATTTAATTAGACGCTGAATGACGTATGATTATGTGATAAAAGGTAGAAAATATACAAACTGTTTAACAGCTTTTCTTCACTCACAACGCACAACAGACCAGACGGGTTTGAATTTGAGTGAAATTTATCACGTCAAGGGGTTGAGTAGCTCGATCGATAGATTGATATTTAGATAGAAAGGTGGAAGACTATACGCTACATCATGGAAGATTTGATTTTGAAGGAACTCAAGTCTGTGGTATGCAGCTCTATGTTACCAAAGGATTTTTTTCTAAATCCATAAGAATGAAATGAAATTTTCCTCGGTCAGAGAAGTGAAGCAGGAAAACGGAGAGGTGGAACTGAATTTTTGCTGGTATGTTCCCGAGACTCCTCATTCCCTTAGGGAGTGGACAGGCCTGTTTTCCAGTGGCCCAGGCAGGAGGAGTGCTACAGTGTAAGCATTCCCTCAGGTTTTGAACCTCCGTTGTGAATGGCAGGAGCTGACACCGTTAACCAGGAGCAGATGTTTGGCTACCTGGGCCTGGCCGGGGCCCTCGCCCTGGCAATGCAAGGAACCTGGGGATCTCCCACAGCCAGCATGTTCAGTTGCAGAGCTAATAGCCTAGCTCCATGGAGAGCTCTATTACCTTCATGAACTGCGAATAGGACCAAATCTGGTGCTGAAGAACAGTACAAACACTGCTTACTCGCCACATTAGCGAAGCTGCAGGTGAAGCAGTTGTATAAAACCTACAACAGACACATCTACTAAACATTTCTTTCAGCAAGTACTGTTTTAGCTTTTTTATTTTACAGCTGGAAAAAGAACATTCTTTTTCTATCGCTCACTGTTTGTCAGGGTTGATCATTTTGATTTTTTTTTTTTCAAGTACTACTCTCGAATGGCTTTAAATAGAAGGGTCTGCAAACTTATCCAGACTCTTTGGAGGAGTTACACACGTAATAAATTTGGCTACAATGTTTTCGAGAGACACCTCGCGATGAGTAATGCAAGGGCAAATCAATGGACGCTAAGTAAATATCCATCATGTCCAACCACAAGGTAACACGATATTTCACCATAAAGCTCACGGGGCCTCCACTGTTAACACCCTAAGCTGCGATGGGAGCCACAACTCTGTAGAAGACAAACAAAAAGTAAAGAATTTCATTACATGTGAATCTGGGTTGAGGTTGGCTATCTGCAGTGCAATGCTGATGTCATGGCTGACTGAATAAGTCAACATGTAGAGACTTGGGTGGACTATGAAAACCACATAAGTCCACAATACTAGTATGGTGAGCCACTCTAGGTGTTTCTCTGTTGATATCCGGGGGGGGGGGGGGTGTTAAAGTGAGGACCGAACTGTAGTCAGCATTCAGTTACATTGACATAGTGGAATAATGAATTATAATGGGTTTGCTTCTTCAGAGCCAGTATACTTTGGAGCTCCGCTGGTCAGTCTTGTTCTTAAATTTTGATGTAATTTAACTTAAAGCCTTGACCACCAGCCATAATCAAGACTTGACATAACATAAAGGATTACACAGGCTCAAGATGGATCATAGTCCATGCCATAAGACTGACTATTACAAACAAAAATGCTGTCAGGAGTTCTCAAACAAAGGGGCCAGTGATTCAACAATCATACAAAAGTTGCAGGGTGCCAAATTTGATCATTATACCATTTAAAAAGAACAATCAGGAACAGGGATCAGGAACACTGTCATTTCACTTCATGTACTTGCGTACATGAAATGAAACAAAATATTGTTTCCCCCAGCCCACAGCACTGCAACACAGACAAAAACACATAACCAAACTACAAGAACACATATATCCAAACTAAGAACACATATCCAAACTAAGCACACATATATCCAAACTAAGAACACATACATCCAAACTAAGAACACATATATCTAAACTAAGAACACATATATCCAAATTAAGCACACATATATCCAAACCAAGAACACATATATCCAAACCAAGAACACACATATCCAAACTAAGCACACATATATCCAAACTAAGAACACATATCCAAACTAAGAACACATATATCCAAACCAAGAACACATACGTATATCCAAACTGAGAATGAAATGGAGAAATGAAAGCCATTAACAGATGTTATTTTCTTTTCTTTTGTTTAAACGGAGAAGTCAAATTGTCCAGCATATTTTACATGAACTGGATTGGTTTTACTAAATGTACCCCAAGTGTGTACTTGTGTACTGTGTATATATTACCAAGGAAAATGTGTATTGATTAGGAATTCCCATCAACACACTCATTTATTAGTAAATGACTCGGATCGGATCAGATTGGGATAAAAAATACGTAATTGGAACATCCTTAGCATTTCATATATTGGATTATTTCACTGGTTGACACTACCTCCTTTGAATTTTCCATTGGGGAGGTTCCTCTGTACATCAGCAACAGCAGTGATGTGCGAGGACTTGGCTGTATTTTCCATTTCTGTTTGGTGATCAGAGTAAATTTTTAATGACTCTCAGCGGAGACGTGCATGGAAATGTTGAGTTGCATTTTTTGAAGACAGCTTTAGGTGAACATGTGACCTTTTCAGGTACTTGTGAACTAGACAGGCACTGTGGTGTAGGCAGGAAGGCCAAGCTGAGACGGCCACCACTGGCTGGGCTAAACACAGCGGGAGCTCTGCAAAAGCAAGGCCGATGGTAGGATGACTCCAGTGCTTAGAAGATGTTTGTTGAGGTGATTGGATGGAAAAATAAAAATCCCCTCCTCTCTCTTCAAAAACATCTGGCAAAAATATCCACCAGATTAATGGGGCAGTTCCCAGAGTTGTCATATAACGGGTTGCCAGGGACCCAAATGGAGCTGAGGGTGAAGACTTTTGGATTGGCTGGAGCAGGTGCCCCCTGTTGTGTCTGGCCCGTACCATCAGCCAGCATTTCATAAAAAGAACAGTGATTTGGGAGAGTGATATGGCTGCCTATTTCACATTTTCCAGATTTATCCCTATAAAAATAAAGCTGTCACAGAGTCAGAATTATCTTGTACTTTGACCAAATGAAATAATTATTTGCTAGCCCACTCAGACATTTATGCCAAATAAATTATAACCACCATTAAGAGATGAAACAATTAGGCAAAATGTATTACATGGAATGAAATGATGGATAGACGGACAGACAGATAGATAGATAGATAGATAGATAGATAGATAGATAGATAGATAGATAGATAGATAGATAGATAGTTTGTCCTCGGATAACATTTTTTGATCCATGCACAATAATCCAGGTAAGGAAATCCCAGAAAGTTTAGTGGGAGAAACCTTTGCATATGAAACCGATCGCCGGTTTCGATCGTTGTGCAGCTGTATAGTTTATAAGGATGGGGACACCTGCAGTTAGCTGAGACTGACGAAGTCATTTAGATGAGTGATGAAACGTTTCTCCTACTAAACGTTGCTTCCAGATGAACTGATCCAACTCAGATAAAATCCATTTCCATTGTCAGTCCAGACCGACAACACACGCAACCCAGCAAAAAAACAGCACAGTAAATCTTATGCAATGCAAAAACAGATATGCGATAAATATGTTAATCAAATGAACAACTGCAGTCCATCGTTGTTTCAACTAATGTCATTAGCATTTACCAAAGCTGCTTTACAAATGTGATAATTTGGGGGACTACTCGGGATTCAACCACGTTCAAAGGTGTACACGTTAGTTGCCGCCGTGTCTGTTGTCTGTTTAGCAGCGGCAACATTTTGTGTGCAATCCAATTTTAAGCTCAATTAAGGTCACAAATTTTAGCATCAGGCCAAAGAAACAAAGGAAATTTTGTTTATCATGAAAAGACACTAACGTGAAGTTTTCACTACTGACATTTTAATGACATAATTTCATTAACTTTACTGAGCAACTGCTGTATTGTTTATATGTACCTAGATAATATTAGTACTACTCTGTGAACGATTTCCCACCCTAACTTTTCCTGGCTTTCTTAGCGGAGATCCACTGCCATCCAACATTCTGTCATTAAGTCTTTAAACATCTGAAATGCAAGCCAGCAATTGGCTAACCGTTTAACCTGCCGCTGATTATTCAGTAAAAGGGGGAACCTGGAGTCCTGCTTCTCTGTAAGCGATGTGTGTGGATATGGTATTGGAGTGAAAGATGATTGCTGTTATTATGGTGATTATTCTAGCAGCGAGCGGGACTCTGGGATACCCTGTGTTTGCTTTGCCATCCTGCCTGGGATCTGGTCTTCATAACCGTCATCCATCACATGGACCTGGGATCAAAGACACCCTCCTTAATGCTGGGAACATAGCAGATGTTGTAAATGCCCCAAAACAAATGTAATGTTTGCTCTCGTTGCAAGGCTCATAGGAATTTTGTTTGACTGTGATAGATTCAGGGGGTTGCTGAAGTATCCCAAAACATCACTCTTGCGTGCACGCTTGTCTTCTCGACGCATTGCGGAGTCGTCCTGCATGGTTTGCCGCTGCAGCAGGTATTTTTTGTTTTTGTTTTTATTTTACGACGAAAGCCGCAGGCGTTGTTTTTATTCCGCTGAAGCTCTTTGACGACAGCCAGGCGGTATCCCTCCGGGATTCCCTCCGCTTGTTCCACCCCGTTTTTCCTGGTTTTCGACAATTACAATCAGGGCTCAATTACAGCATCCGCAGTAATCTCGCGATACCAGGCAATGGGAGCTCTCCGCCCACCGGTGTCTGGGGGACTTGCCAATGCAAGATAGCGGTTGTCAGAAGCTTGTTTTTTTCCCGCACCCACATTCCGGGAACTCTGCCTCTGATTGGCTAGTACTCGTTGCCTCCGTTGGTTAGGCTGGTTAAGGTTAGGGCTAGGGTGGGGTTAGGGATAGGGTTAGCCAATCAGAGATAGAGTAGGGGCGGGTCTTCCCGGAATCCAGGTGGGAAAAATAATAACGCTTGCCAGAACGGCGGCGAGAACGGCTAACTTACCTACGCCCAGCGCTTTGGAAATCTAGGACACGCCTTACCGGAAATGATACCGCCCCCATCCCGCTCCGTAGCGAAACAAAACAGGAAGAGAACTTTTTTTAAAACAGCGGAAGTGAATCCACCGAGCAACTTTACATTATTTGATTCCGCTGTGTCGAAGGTGTGCTCAGTCCACGAGATTGGTGAAATTAAGGATCTACAGCGGCTTTGTTTAAACCCGTTAACCCCAGGTCAAGAGAGACGTGTTCGCTTGTCAACCAACTGGTTACGGGAAAATTTTGGTCTGTCAAGCCTGGGCAACTGTCTGCGACTTGTTGTCAGCACAGGGACAGAAATGTGTGGTGCTGGTCATATGTCCTTTGCTGTCGATAGGAGCAGGTTTTCTTCGTTGACTGTGGCTGAGCCATCCTGTATTGCACGTGTTGCTGGTACGTCAGTTTTTACAAGCACACCGCTTCTGCGCGTCACCGCCCAATATGAGGGCCGCCCTAAAGATTTAGGATTGGTTCTGTGATTCCGTTTTGGTTTTTTTTGTTTGTTTTTTTAAACTCTCTAATCGGCTCTGTGCATAACTGTAGTCCGCTGACTTCCGGTTTCTACTGCAGAGGTCATACCAGTTTCCTTTTTGTTGGCGTGTGCTATTGACGATGGCATATTTTTCGCGATGTCTGCAAGATTAACCATGGAAAAATGTCAACGACGTGCACAGAATTGTCGACAAACTTTCACCTGCACCTACCCGCAAACGGGTGAAAAGTTTCAAGTTGTACATGTCAAGTTACGTCCACAATTATGAGGATGAGTAGACGGATGGACGGACTTGTGGACGTAACTTGACATGTACAACTGGAAACTTTTCACCCGTTTGCTGGTAGGTGCAGGTGAAAGTTTGTCGACAATTCTGCGCACGTCGTTGACATTTATCCATGGTAAATCTCGCAGGCATTGCAACAAATATGCCATTGTCAATAGCACACGCCAACAAACAGGAAACTGGTATGACCGCTGCAGTAGAAACCGGAAGTCAGTGGACTACACTTATGCACAGAGTCGATTGTTTCCATCCAGTTTTAGCAACGAAAGCTGGGAGATTGTCCTCAGTCTCTAGTTGAGTGAAGCGTTTACAGACCGACCTGTCAGTCCACACCATCAGAGGTGCGGGAGGAGATGGCTAACCAGATAAGCAGCGCGGGCTTTACAACCGGCCCCTCTGGAGGTGATGGTCTGACAAATTTCTGCCTGTAAAAATGTCACGTCTGCTCATGGAAACGGGGTTCCTTTCTTCGGGGCGGCTCTCCGTTGCAAAAGCGATGTTTGGGCCTGACTACGTGGTTCAGGTTTTCACTTAATTGTAAAGTCATCGTGCTACTGAACTGCAGCAAAATCACCCTCTTGAACATATACTGTCCCGGTGCAGGTCTGCTTCACCTGAGTCTACTAAATACCACCTTAACATATAAGTACATAGGATTATATTATAGATGTTTTAAATTATAAATAGATGGAATCTATTATAGGGAGATTTCCTGTCTTCCAGGTAGAGTATTCCTATACCCATAAAATCCTGAAACCTCTAGTAAAATCAGCTACACATTGCAATATGTTCTAAATTATGTCAACTCATAAAACTACATTATTTTGTAGTCCAAAGATATCTTAGATGGAGAAGAATTTTAAGTCAGATTTACAGGTTACTGAAAAGCTTGCCATATCATGGTGTAGCGATCGTACATATGCGGACTTGTTGAAAGTGCTGAAAATATTTAATGACTCAAAGTGTTCCAGGACCTCCCTTTTTCATCTGGTCGTGCCCTGGTTGTGGTTTATAGGTAGCTCTCCGCACAGCAAACAAAGAAATGGAGACGTCATGACGTTTCTCTTTTCCCTGCCGCGCTCAGTGTTTCTTCACAAGCCAGACACAGTGAAGTCATTAGTATTTAAAAGGCTTCATTCTTTTCTCTCTCTCTCTCTCTCTCTCCACGGGGAAGTGATGGACAGAACTCCACGCAAAACAGCTCTGGACAGAGGCAGATGTGAAAGCCAATCAAACCAAATGTCTATTTCTCTCATCTAAAAGGATTGACTTGTTATTTGGTCCAAGGCCAGCAGAAGACAAGTCAGCGTATATTATTTTGGCTGCTTTTCTGTTTGACTTTGAATGCGTGTGCCCCATCTCTCTCTCTCTGTCTCTCTCTCACTCTCTCTTTTTCTCTCTCTCTCTGTCACTGTCTCACTCTCACTCTAACAGTTATTTGCACAAGTTTATGGTTTACTACTTACAGTATCTCACTCTCTCTCACTCACAATGTCTCACCCTCATGCACGCTCTCGCACTGTCTCACTCTCTCTCACTGTCTCACTCACTCTCTCTCACAGTTATTTGCACAAGTTTACGGTTTACTACTTACAATATCTCACTCACTCTCTCTCACTCACGCTCTCACACCGTCTCACTCACGCTCTCGCACTGTCTCACTCTTACACACACAGTTATTTGCACAAGTTTACGGTTTACTACTTACAATATCTCACTCTCTCACCCTCTCTCTCGGTCTCACTCTCTCACTCACGCTCTCGCACTGTCTCACTCACACAGTTATCTGCACAAGTTTACGGTTTACTACTTACAATACATCACTCTCTCACACTCACGCTCCCTCACTGTCTCACTCTCTCTGTCTCATTCACGTTCTCTCACTCTCTCACCCACGCTCTCTCGCCGTCTCACTCTCACTCACGCTCTCGCACTTTCTCACTCTCACGCACACGGTTATTTGCACAAGTTTACGGTTTACTACTTACAATACATAACTCTCTCACTGTCTCACTCTCTCACTCACGCTCTCGCACTGTCTCACACTCACACAGTTATCTGCACAAGTTTACGGTTTACTACTTACAATACATCACTCTCACACTCACGCTCTCTCACTGTCTCACTCTCTCACTCACGCTCTCGCACTGTCTCACTCTCTCTCACAGTTATTTGCACAAGTTTACAGTTTGCCACTTACAATATCTCACTCTCTCTCACTCACGCTCTCTCGCCGTCTCACTCACGCTCTCGCACTGTCTCACTCTTACACACACAGTTATTTGCAAAAGTTTACGGTTTACTACTTACAATATCTCACTCTCTCACCCTCTCTCTCGGTCTCTCTCACTCACGCTCTCGCACTCTCTCACGCTCACACAGTTATCTGCACAAGTTTACGGTTTACTACTTACAATACATCACTCTCTCACACTCACGCTCTCTCACTGTCTCACTCTCTCTCTCACTCACGTTCTCTCACTCTCTCTCTCACTCACGCTCTCGCACTGTCTCACTCTCTCACACAGTTATTTGCACAAGTTTACGGTTTGCTACTTACAATATCTCACTCTCTCTCACTCACGCTCTCTCGCCATCACTCACGCTCTCGCACTGTCTCACTCTCACACACAGTTATTTGCACAAGTTTATGGTTTACTACTTACAATATCTCACTCTCACCCTCTCTCTCGGTCTCACTCTCTCACTCACGCTCTCGCACTCTCTCATGCTCACACAGTTATCTGCACAAGTTTACGGTTTACTACTCACTGTCTCACTCTCTCTCTCTCACTCACGTTCTCTCACTCACGCTCTCGCACTGTCTCACTCTCTCTCACACAGTTATTTGCACAAGTTTACGGTTTACTACTTACAATATCTCACTCTCACACAGACACACTCACACAGTTATTTGCACAAGTTTACGGTTTTCTACTTACAATATCCCACTCTCTCACTCACTCTCTCATTCTCTCTCTCACTCACTCTCTCATTCTCTCTCTCACGCACACGCACACACACACACACTGTTATTTGCACAAGTTTACAGTTTACTACTTACTATATATATATATCAATCTCTGTCTCACTCTCTGTCTCAGTTATTTCCTCAAGTTTACGGTTTACTACTTACAATATCTCACTCTCTCACTCTCACACAGACACACTCACAGTTATTTGCACAAGTTTACGGTTTTCTACTTACAATATCCCACTCTCTCACTCACTTTCTCATTCTCTCTCACTCACTCTCTCATTCTCTCTCTCTTACGCACGCGCACACACACACACACACACACACACACACACACACACACACACACACACACACACACACACACACTGTTATTTGCACAAGTTTACAGTTTACTACTTACTATATATATATATCAATCTCTGTCTCACTCTCTGTCTCACACAGTTATTTCCTCAAATTTACGGTTTACTACTTGCAATCTATCTCTCTCTCACTCTCTCTCTCTCTCTCACACACACACACACACTGTTATTTGCATGTTTACGGTTTACTGCTTACAATATCTCTCTCCCCCTCTCTCTCTCTCTCTCTCCCCCCTCTCTCTCACACACCGTGTTATTTGCACAAGTTTACGGTTTACTGCTTGCAATACCTGTTTCATTATTGTTGCTGTCACCAACTGCACCATCTGTTTTTTGTACTTTTTACTGCTACAGTAGGCTAACCGTTCATTATGGTTACTGCTACGGACTGCACAATCTGCTGCCATTTGCACAAGTTAACCGTTTACAACACCACTGCATGTCACCTCACTACTGTACAGACACCCTCCACTGCAGCACACCCTCCAACAAACTACATACAAAGTCTGCACTGACTTTTTTTGTACATGTGTCTTGTTTCTTGCACTTTGATTTCTATTTATCAGTACTTTTAATTCACACTCCCACACTGTTGAGCCAGTAAAACACGCATTTCATTATAAGAATAAGACCCCGTTTACACTTGGTTTAAAAATTCGTTTTTGTTTTGTTTTTTGTTTGTTTTTGTTTTTTTGTGATCAGATCACAAGTGGACAGCGCTAAATACACGTGTAAACGACCACCAAAACGTTTTGTGAACCGGTTACTCAAACCACTTGCCGAGGTGGTCTGGGACGCATTTGACCACATATCTTTTGTAGTGTAAACGCTAATGCATCCTGATGCATCCTGACAAGGATGTAACCGGAAATCTTCTTCTTCTATTTCGGGGTAACGAAATCTGATCACAAGTGGTCAGCAGGACGCATTTGGAGACGCATGGTAGACACAGGTGTAAACGGCGATGTGTCTCGCCGTCCACTTGTGATCCGATCGCCCATAAACGCATTTTACAACCAAGTGTAAACAGCGTCTGTCAAGTTACGTTTCATATATGACAAACGTGAGACACACACACACACAACCAGAGGAGCTTTCTTTTACGATGTCAATGAACAATTTAACTCTTCCTTTGTTTATACACTTGGAGAACCTGAGGGGGGGGCACACACAAGTCTAGTCACAGCAAATTCACAAAATGAGATAACCTCTCTCTTGTAGTTTTACACTCAAACTGTCTAATACACACACACACACACACACACACTGCCCCCCCCCTTTTAACCAAGAGAATTGAAAACAGGTGCCCATTGCATATCTTACATTCTTCCAAAATACAAAAGTGGTTTGACCTGGATGGTTTAGTTGGAGCGGAGCCACCCCGTATGAAAGGAGAGTCCATGTGGAGATGTGTGTGTAAACACGGAGGCGTCGGGTTCTGTGCAACATGCGAGCGGCGCGGCGGCGCAGACCTGGGAAAATATTGGAACCACATTTCTTCGTCCGGCGCAGCCCGGACATGCGGTGTCAAGTTAACGCGGGATGAATCGGTAGAACCACCACGTGAGCGCGGCGCACCGCCCGCCGCAGTACGCTCATACCAGCTTTGAATAGCGTGACCACAACACGGCACGCCGGTCCCGCTTTGACCCGCACGCACACACGCACGCACACGGCAGATGAGCGGTTAAAATGGCGTTGCGTTAATAACACCCCTCCACTTTCTGACACCTTTGACAATCTGAAAATTAAAATTAAAGACACCCCTCCCCCCCACACACACACACACCGGAAATGGCAGTCGGAGAGGTCGCCAGGTGGATGTGGAGAGCTGGAACGAGTCCGGCGAACAGAGGAGCAGTAACGCCCGGCTCAAACTACACGAATTCAGGCCGATTTTGACCCGACTGCGCCGCTACCGACCATCGTTCAGCGTCGGGCCCGAATATGAACGTCTTGTAGTGTGACATAATCCAAGACCAGCATACAACCCTGACCCCGATGTCAGATTTTTTTTTGCATTTTCTGTCTTGGCTTTTTTGGGGGGGGGGGGGGTTCGCCCCAATTGTACTTTGCCCAAATTGTACTTTGCCCAACTCTACTTGTACCCTACTCTTCACATCCGCCTTCCCACCCGCAGACACGGCCAATTGAGTCTGTAGAGCAGTGGCGCCCCCAGAAATGTTTCATAGGGGGGGACAAATGGGGCCACTGAACATCTTGGGGTGGCACACCAAAACCAAAAGCCATGGCTGAATTTCGGGAATTCTATGATGCTGTTGTAGTGTACTGTATAGCCTAGTGGAAAACTGTCAATATGAGAGTTATGAAAAATCTACATTATTGATTTAAATGAACAGCACCTAATGTAAGATATCAGATAGAAGCTTATTATGCATAATCAGAAGCATATTCTGCATATGCGACTCGTGGCTGGGGGGGCCAGCGGGGGGGGGCAGGGATAGTATCAGGCCACCCCTTAGGGGCACCACTGCTGTAGAGACGCCCGACCAAACCGGAGGCAAAACGGGAATTCGAACCGCCGACCCCCGTGTTGGTAGGCAACGGAATGGACCGCTACACTACCCGGGCGCTCATTTTCCCTCTACTTTGACACCCCTGACCAATGAGAATGCTCTCTGGCGCCCATAGGTGAACATAGCGCTTCTTCCATGATTGACACTTCTTGACCCGCCTCCCCGACGACCTATGAACTCGCGCACGGTCGTGATGACAGCAGATGACGTGATGACGGCAGCATACGATGATGGGTCGGGATCATACTTGCGTGAGGCGCCCGGGTAGCGTAGCGTAGCGGTCTATTCCGTTGCCTACTAACACGGGGGTCGGTGGCTCGAATCCCCGTGTTACATCCGGCTTGTATGGGTGTTGTCTGCGGGTGGGAAGCTGGATGTGAAGTGTAGGGTAATTGGCCGAGGACAATTGGGGGGGTCGGGGTACTTGTAGCGTGGCCAGTCCGGCGGCCAAGACGGGACACGAGTTTTATAGCAGTAGTCAGACATGGTGCCATCGCGAAAGACAAACATATCGTGTGGTGTGACCCGGGCACAACGTGCAGCTTGTTTTGTGACTGACGGGGATAAGCCGCTGAGGCCGGTCCAGTGAAGGGGGGTGGAGGAGGGAGCTCATTACAATTAGGGCCCTGATGTGGAGCTTGACGAAGCTTGTCTCATGTTGACTTGGTAGGCTCCTCTGGGGCTCTCAGCTGGCTCGCTTTAAAACTGTCATAATCGATCATGGTGTGCGCGTGCGTGTGTGCGTGCGGGCATGAAAGAGTATTTATTGGCGTGTGAAGGTGCTGTGTGTGTTTGCATGTGTGTATGCTCGCGTCAGTGTGTGTGTGCATGTGTATGATAATGACGTTGAATCACATTTCATGCTCGTGGACGGGAACTTAATCACTGTCATTTTTAATTATACTCCATGTTCAGTACTGCTTTCTATTATTGATGAGTCTGCGTAGCAGTTCAAGCACTCTGTGTGTGTGTGTGTGTGTTTGTGTGTGCGTGTGTGTGTGTGTGTACATAGGATCTGTGTATGCCGTGCTCTGTTCAAGGTCGTGACATGTCATTTGGTCACAGCTGACAGAACACATTAAACGTCTCTGCTCTTACACATGGCAGCGCCGCACTTAACGCCATGACGTCATCTCATATGCACACCCCCCCCCCCCAAAATATTGATTTAATCTGTAGAATATGAAGTTCCTGTTCCACGAGTTCAAGGTCTTATATACGGAACCCATTTTATGAGGACATGATGTACATGTGTACACAGACATACACACAGAGACGTGCACACACACGCACACACACACACACACACACACACACACACACACACACACACACACACACACACACACAGAAATACAAGTACTGTACACACATGCCCTCTCTCTCTCTCTCTCTCTCTCTCTCTCTCTCTCTCTCTCTCTCTCTCTCTCTCTCTCTCTCTCTCTCTCTCTGACACACAAATACAAGTACTGTACACACATGCCCTCTCTCTCTCTCTCTCTCTCTCTCTCTCTCTCTCTCTCTCTCTCTCTCTGACACACAAATACAAGTACTGTACACACATGCCCTCTCTCTCTCTCTCTCTCTCTCTCTCTCTCTCTCTCTCTCTCTCTCTCTCTCTCTCTCTCTCTCTGACACACAAATACAAGTACTGTACACACATGCCCTCTCTCTCTCTCTCTCTCTCTCTCTCTCTCTCTCTCTCTCTCTGTCTGTCTCTCACACACACACAGGTGCGTGCAGGTAATGCAGCTGAAACGGTGCTGCAGCTGATATTCACCGTCCACATCTTAAAATGGGGATACAAACAAAAACAAACAGGAACTCAAATCAAAATACATGTTTCAGAAGGTCTTCCAGCCACGAGGGACAACTCTCCTCTGCACCCGCTTTGGCTTGGCTTTCACGGCATGCCACAACTCTTCTCGTCTCTTTGTGTGTTTGAGTTTGCATGTGTGTGTGTGTTTTTGTGTCTGCGTGTTTGAGAGTGTGTGTGTGTGTTTGTGTTTGTGTGTTTTAACGTTTGTGTTTTAGTGTGTGTGTGTGTGTGTGTTTGAGTGTGTGTTTTCGTGTTTGTCTGTATGTGTTTGAGTGTGTGTGTGTGTTTTAGTGTTTGTGTGTGTGTGTGTGTGTACTTTAGTGTTTGTGTCTGTGTGTTTGAGTGTGTGTGTTTTAGTGTTTTTGTCTGTGTGTGTTTGAGTGTGTGTGTGTGTGTGTGTGTTTTAGTGTTTGTGTCTGTGTGTGTGTTTTAGTGTTTGTTTCTGTGTGTGTTTGAGTGTGTGTGTGTTTTAGTGTTTGTGTCTGTGTGTGTTTTAGTGTTTGTGTCTGTGTGTGTTTTAGTGTTTGTTTCTGTGTGTGTTTGAGTGTGTGTGTGTTTTAGTGTTTGTGTCTGTGTGTGTTTGACTGTGTGTGTGTTTTAGTGTTTGTGTGTGTGTTTTGTGTGTGTGTGTGTGTGCGTGTTGTGTAGTGACTTTGGTGGGGCTGAGCAAGTGACCTGACCTGCGGTGGGACGTGGGGCTGTGTGTGTGTGTGTGTGTGTGTGTGTGTGTGTGTGTGTGTGTGTGTGTGTGCAGCTTGTCCTACTTTCTGCAGTGGATGAAAGCAGAGGGAGAAAACACAGCCCCGCCTCGCTCCCGCCTCACTCCGGCCTCGCTCCCGCCTCTCTCCGGCCTCGCTGCCGCCTCACTCCAGCCTCTCTCCTGCCTCACTCCGACCTCGCTCCTGCCTCACTCCGACCTCGCTCCTGCCTCTCTCCGGCCTCGCTCCGACCTCGATCCCGCCTCTCTCCGGCCTCGCTCCCGCCTCACTCCGGCCTCGCTCCCGCCTCTCTCCGGCCTCGCTGCCGCCTCACTCCAGCCTCTCTCCTGCCTCACTCCGACCTCGCTCCTGCCTCACTCCGGCCTCGCTCCTGCCTCTCTCCGGCCTCGCTCCGACCTCGATCCCGCCTCTCTCCGGCCTCGCTCCCGCCTCTCTCCGGCCTCGCTCCCGCCTCTCTCCGGCCTCGCTCCCGCCTCTCTCCGGCCTCGCTGCCGCCTCTCTCCGGCCTCTCGCTGCCGCCTCGCTCCGGCCTCTCTCCGGCCTCGCTCCCGCCTCTCTCCGACCTCGCTCCCGCCTCTCTCCGGCCTCGCTCCCGCCTCTCTCCGGCCTCGCTCCCGCCTCTCTCCGGCCTCGCTGCCGCCTCGCTCCCGCCTCTCTCCGGCCTCTCTCCGGCCTCGCTCCGACCTCGCTCCCGCCTCTCTCCGGCCTCGCTGCCGCCTCGCTCCCGCCTCTCTCCGGCCTCTCTCCGGCCTCGCTCCGACCTCGCTCCCGCCTCTCTCCGGCCTCGCTCCGGCCTCGCTCCCGCCTCTCTCCGGCCTCGCTGCCGCCTCACTCCAGCCTCTCTCCTGCCTCACTCCGACCTCGCTCCTGCCTCACTCCGACCTCGCTCCTGCCTCTCTCCGGCCTCGCTCCGACCTCGATCCCGCCTCTCTCCGGCCTCGCTCCCGCCTCACTCCGGCCTCGCTCCCGCCTCTCTCCGGCCTCGCTGCCGCCTCACTCCAGCCTCTCTCCTGCCTCACTCCGACCTCGCTCCTGCCTCACTCCGACCTCGCTCCTGCCTCTCTCCGGCCTCGCTCCGACCTCGATCCCGCCTCTCTCCGGCCTCGCTCCCGCCTCTCTCCGGCCTCGCTCCCGCCTCTTTCCGGCCTCGCTCCCGCCTCTCTCCGGCCTCGCTCCCGCCTCTCTCCGACCTCGCTCCCGCCTCTCTCCGGCCTCGCTGCCGCCTCGCTCCGGCCTCTCTCCGGCCTCGCTCCCGCCTCTCTCCGACCTCGCTCCCGCCTCTCTCCGGCCTCGCTCCCGCCTCTCTCCGGCCTCGCTCCCGCCTCTCTCCGGCCTCGCTGCCGCCTCGCTCCCGCCTCTCTCCGGCCTCGCTCCGACCTCGCTCCCGCCTCTCTCCGGCCTCGCTGCCGCCTCGCTCCCGCCTCTCTCCGGCCTCTCTCCGGCCTCGCTCCGACCTCGCTCCCGCCTCTCTCCGGCCTCGCTCCGGCCTCTCTCCCGCCTCTCTCCGGCCTCGCTCCCGCCTCTCTCCGGCCTCGCTCCCGCCTCTCTCCGGCCTCGCTGCCGCCTCGCTCCGGCCTCTCTCCGACCTCGCTCCAGCCTCGCTCCGACCTCTCTCCGGCCTCGCTGCCGCCTCGCTCCGGCCTCTCTCCGGCCTCTCTCCGGCCTCGCTGCCGCCTCAGGGTGTGAATGGCAGTAAAATGAGGAACAAGTGAAGAAAGACGCGGTTCAGACCTTCCGGCGCAGCATCCCGGTGTCCGCTGTGGACCTGCAGGAGGACGCCGTTTTCACTCCGTACCCGTTGTCATGGGAACCATTAGTCTGCTGTGCGTTTAACTTGCCCTTTTAGCCCGGCTTACGCCTCACACGCCGATGAACAACAGATTAATAAGGAACACGTTAATCTGGTTTCCCCGGGCAGCATACTGGACTGATGAAACCAGTTTTTTGTGAGTTTACTCGACTGCCTCTCTCTGACGTCAGACGTCCGACGGCGGTCCGCCAAGCTTAACCAAACTGTGTCATTCCCGTTGTCATCGGGCTGTCGTGATCCATGTGCTTTACCACACGATTAGGGAATAAAGCGTATTGAGAGTTCGCGTCTTTTTGTCCTTGGGCCACCTTTTTTTTTTTTTTTACTTCAAATACACTTCAACTTGCTTTTATGAAACAGCAGTTTTTATTTACTGACGACACGCGTCCTTATATATGACGTCCTCGCTCATATGACAGTGAAACAAGCTTTAGGTTTAACGACCCACTACAACCCAGTGTCTGTCTGCTGGGAGCTGGGTTCATATGGGCGGTGCACAGCCTGGCGGAACAATGTTTGTGTGGGCGTGTGGAGGCGGCACCGCCTACACAGACCTACATGTATGTGAGTCTGTGTTTGGATGAATGCAGGGCTGCAGAAATGAGGCGTAGCACCGAGCAGCGCTGCACTGTACTGCCTCTCCTATCACACAGGCGGCCTGACAGTATCCAGACCCCCGCTCTTTCCGCTACACACAAAGGCACGCTCACACAGACCGGGATGCATGCAGCCATGCACAAATGCACACACACACGTACACACAAATGCACACACACACACACATAAACACAAACACACACATGCATGGACACACTGATGGGTGCACACACACACACACACACACACACACACACACACACACACAGACATGCTTGCACACACTGGTGGGTGCACACACACACATATGCACATGCATGCGCACACTGATGGGTGCACACACACATGCACATGCAAACGCATGCATGCACACACCGATGGGTGCACGCGCGCGCACACACACACACACACACACACACAGGCTCTCTGGGTTTGCTGTGTTTGCTCTGGGTTGGACTCTGCTGGATGAAAGAGGAGTTTGTGACGGTAACACAAGTGAATATGACAAAAGTCAAATTTGTGGTGTGCAGCCTTGTTTTCAAGACCTTCTTTGTATCTCGAGATAGAAGCAGAGGTTTTCATTGTTCATTAAAAATGTTGTGGCTTGTCTTTAAAACCCTTGTCAGTGTCAGAAAATGTCACCACTTACCAAAAGAAATCAGTTTAGTATGAGCACACTGACTGGATACTTGATACCGAGTCAAGAGTGATGAAATCTTGGGAGAGGTTGACCCACAAAACTACTGTCTGACTAAACTGAGAGATGATGATAATCATTACTCTATGTGTGTGTGTGTGTGTGTGTGTGCGTGCGTGTGTGTGTGCGTGCGTTGTTGCCTTACACTGCTCACACTGGGGAGACTGGTTTTCGTACAGTAAGTGCTGACTTCCGAGGACTTTGGCTGTTCCACCCTGGATTCACCGTTTCAACCCAATATCCCAGTGAATCATGCTTTTACTCCCTCTCAATTCTACACAGATGTACCAGTTGGCAGCCACAACCTTCACCAGCCCCCACATCCTACCCGAACCCCAGAACACACACATCTACACACACACACACACATACACACATGTGTATGTGTGTGTGTGTGTGTATATATATATATATATATATATATATATATACACACTCACACACATACATACACGCACATTTACTCACTCACATACATACACATACACACACACACACACACGCACAGAACAGATTCAGCATGTTGCGGTAATGTCATTATCTTTGTCTGACTGAGATCACAGAGGTGTAGCTTCGGGGCCTCGCTAGTGTCTGCAGAGGAGCTCTTTCATGTTTGCCCCTCAGGGATCTGCAGAGTTCCTGACATCAGCATGGCACATCCAACATGTTTTTCTGTCAGGAAGGATCCGGGGCCTCATGTGTAAAACTTTGCAGCGATTCCACGCCAGGCATTTTCACTCAGCCGGACAGGAAAATCCATGTTACGCGCCGAAGTAGTATGAAACCGTGCCTAGGCCCGATCCTGCACCGCTTTGCCCTCCATAAATCCCAACGAGGATTTGTGCGTACGTGCAAGAAAGAGCCTTACATCCCGTGCCGTGTCCAACGGTTAGCCCGAAGTGATTGATGAAACGCCCTTTATCTTTCATATGCAGGTAATACTCGTAGCCACGGTTTTCAGTCACCTCTTTCAAAATGGCCGAAATGAAGGATAAGTGAGAAAAAAAAAAAGCAAAACAAAACAAAAAACACAATTTCAGATGCTGACAGGTGAAGTAGAAGCCAGATAAATAGTGTTTGGTGGTCTATTGGCTGGAAAAGAACATTTTGTTGAGGTTCCTTTCCAGCTAATAGACCACCAAACACTATAACATTATGAACATGATATGTTTATATTTTAAAACGCGGGCAGCTCTGCGACTTGTAGAATTAAAGAGAGTGGGGGGGGGGGTGGTCAGACCTAAAAATGAAGGGGGGGGTGCATGGCGGTGTAGCTGCCACTGGTGGAGGATAGGGGACACCAGCCAGAGTTCATTTCCTCTGATCAGAGAGTAGCTGCCATAATGGGAGAAACCATTTTTGGTGGTGTTTTCGCCAGCATGTGAAGCATGGATGTAACCCCGCCTACCCCCCCCCCCAAAAAAAGACCCCAAAAGTCTAACTTAAATGTATTCAATGAAACCAAGGAGCAGTTGCTTCAGGAACCAAATAAGCTCTAGTCTCTACCATATGCATTTATTAAGCCTGAAATATCCATTATTTGGCAATGTTTCCACTAAATTGCAAGTTTTGGTACACTGTAAAGTACAGTGAATTTGCAGCTACTACAGTAGGTCAAACTTGTAAAAGATGTTGTTTGATCGGAACAGAAAGGTTCACCTTTTGAAAAAAAAAAAAAAAAAGACCCATCTTTTTTAGGGATGGGTCCCCACAGCCATGTGAGGGCGACTCTGATGTGGTTGCTGATGGAGGTGCTTCTGGCGAGTCACAATTCTTCGCATTTTTAAAGAGCACTTTACCAAACTAAACACCTCAACATGTCATGTTTTCAGCAATCCTCAAAAGAATTTATTAACCGCGGGGCTGTGCATAAAGGTTTATTCATTATTTTATAGTCTGTTGGTAACAGGGGTGTCTGGCGATGGAGACACGGCTCTAAATGGAGAGCGTGAGAGAGACTGTGGGCCAGCAGCCATTCAAGTGATGAGCTAAAACAAGTGAGAAAAGAAATTCTCTCTACATTAGCTCTGTATTAAAAGACCTTGTTAACAAAAAAACACAAAGAATGAAAATTTGCACTGGGTATAGAGTACCCAGTCTGACAACATCTTGTAGTGACATACAATCGTCTCAAGATGGTAGATGATTTGTGGTCCCAAAACCCTATTTTATTTTTCAATTCGCAAAAACAAAGTCATCTCAGATAACGTGTGTGACTGATACAGGGAAAAGCCACCAACCGATTTGTTTCCCTTGATAGTACCGGGAGGCAGTTGAAGTGTGTACCACTTAACCGGTCTACTGTGGCGTTTATAGGCACGTTACATGGGACACATCGGGGCTGACAAAGTTTTGATAGAATTTACTTTAGGGAACACACTTGATAGTACACACTTGATAGTACACATATGAATATTGAAGCAGTAATTTACTCATAAGGTAGCTATTGCTAACAAGCTAACTTGGGGGTTAATATTATTAAGACTCTAGAGTCTTACCGTACCGTTGATTTGATTTGATTTTGATTTGATTTGATGGGCACATGCTCAAACACAAGTCACTTCCGGTCAATCCTAAGAGTATCCCACCATCATGGTTCTGATATTGTCAGATCCCAGACAATCTCCCCTACACAATATGAAAAGATATCTCTACTGTCAGCATTTTATGGTGAGATGTAAAAACAACAATTTCGTAGACACAATAATTTTTCCCTTGATGTAAAGGCTAATGTCAAAAAAACAAAAAATCTACAAACGGATGATCCGCTGTGGCGACCCCTAACGGGAGCAACCGAAAGTAGTAGTAGTAGTAGTAGTAGTAGTAGTAGTTATCATATCAAGCGATGGCAGATTTGGATAGCCTACATTGTTCTGCATGGGGGGGGGGAACAAGATGCAGCATGTATGGCTAGCCCTTATAGACCCTTTTACAGTTTGTAAACAGTGATGACGTAGGTGTGGATGCGCGCGCATTTAGGCAACGGAAGTATGGCGGAATTAGCTAGTTTGTCAAACTATGCAAGGGGATTAACGACAAAAGATTGCAAAAGTTACCTGAATAAATTAACTTGGGCGAACGGCAACCGACTTCCAGATCCGTGTGGTATTACCGAGTGGGTGGAAGACGTGACTAAGTGGCCTAATATCCAGTGGCCATATATATATATATATATATATATATATATATATATATATATATATATATACACACACACACACACATACACATATTTGGTGGAGAAACCGAGCGTATACACAAGAGAGAAGTTGCGGGCATACAAGTCACTGGATGCGAACAACTATGTTGTCTGTGGTCACGTACAAAATGTAAAATACCATGACATAGACTCTTTTGAGTTTTGTGTCCTGAAATCCGAAGTCTTGCCAAGTCAAAGACAAGGACCCAAAACGGCTATGTACAAGGCATGGGTCATCATAAACAAACCCGAGAACTACGTCCTCACAGCCAATTGTAGCTGCATGGCAGGGTGAGTATTTTTTGTCCTGTTGCTTTTCTAGTTTGCTCAGGGTTAATGATATCGGCCTAGTTGTTGTGCAAACATGAAATCTGCTTCTATTTTACTGTCATTTTCTCCCCTCATCACATCAAAATGTGCCTTTCCCTGTAACTCCGTCATGATAAACGGGGCATGAAATTCACATTATCGTGAACTACACACAGTGTCTTGTAGATTCAGAGTTCCAGCTGTGGATGTTATTAATTTGCAGTGGAACAATGCGGAATTTACAGTCTTCTCAGCCACAGCCTAATTTTGACTGAGATTAAGTGATAATTGCAAGCCCTGGTCATCAAATTAAAAACTATATTGGACAACTCAATATGTTTTATTCTGTCTTTTTCACATTTCAGACTTGGGTCATGCTGCAGCCATGCAGCAACAATTTTATTTAAAGTTGAGCTCTGTGTTAGGATGGGGAGGACAGAGAAAGCAGCAGTTACAGCTGAAGCATGTGTGTGGAAAGACCTAAGCAGGAAAGATGTCAAGCCAGCTCCACTTGGGGAAATCAGCTTCCATAAACCAAAGAGGCTAGGCAGGCAGCTCCCAGCAGCTTCCAAAATTTCTACTCTAACCAAAGAGTAGATAGATAACTTACCTGATAGAAAATGGGCACTGCAAACGCCAGCATTTTTGATCGTGTCCTCAGTCCAGTTTTCATCAATACGTTTGATGGCTTGCAACCACAGGCGCATCCGGTTGCTCTGAAATGGCCGTGATCCCGTCGGAATTCGGTAAAACTTCAGTACGCTGTTGGTAGAGTAGCGATTTGTACAGGCAAACACAGAACAACCGGACATTTTGATGCTGGTTATACTTCTGAATAAACTTTGTAATCTCCTCTTCCTCGTCTGAATCCGTGAATGAATGGGAGACTTGGGGGTAGCATTTCACTTCCGTTGCCTAAATGCGCGCGCATACTTTTGATGACGTAGGCTGTAAAAGGGTCTATAATGACCAGTGCTCGAAGCAGGCCGCTACTCACCGGTATGCAGTACCGGCACTTCTACATTTTATTCTTTAGCGTACCAAGACTTTTTCTTGCGCAAGCTGCCGGTACTCTTTTCTGCGCTCTCCATATCAGGTTCTCTGGGCGAGTCACAATGACCCTAAATAAACTGCATTACCCAGGGGGCACTGGGGGTGTTACGTGACCCTCACTTGTTCCCGTTCTCGCCTGCCTGATGTTCTCTTTCGGCGGCTAGTCTAATGCCCCTTTTACACTACATGGCACCGGCTCGACTCGACTCGACTCGCTTCTGCGTCGTTTTCCACCTCTGTGCCTCCTCCACCGACCACGGCGTGGATTTTAGACTCCCCATTTTTTTTTTTCAATTTCAAACTCTGCTTCGACTACTTCGGTATTTTAAAATGCCGGGCGATATCCCAATTGGCATTGATGATGCAGTGACGCGTTTCTCTGACCAATCAGAGGTCTGCATTGATTTTGGTGCCCGCGTCATTTTTTTTAACCTCGACAGAGGCAGTACCCGAAAAGTGGTAACGGTTACCAAAATGCCGGTACTTTCCAGTAATGGAAAACGAAAAAAGGGCGAGTTGAGTTGAGCATGCAGGTACCATGTAGTGGAAAAGGGGCATAAGTAGCATTACATTAATCTTACAAAAAATAGCCTTAAAGACAACTGGACATAGAACATGGTGATGCAGAGGTGCTTAATTGGTTTGACACACTACAAGTAGAGAGAAGAGAAAGTATCAGATTTCGCCGGGAATTTAACAAGGAACCGAGGGCATCCCGGCCTGATGACGCCATTGCACCGCACACTAAGAGTTCATAGTCAACTGTTTTTTTGTTTTTTGTTTTTTTTACTCTAATAATTGAAATGGTTGCCCCCTTGATTAAATAAATGTATGTTGTGAACATCAGCAATATCTGCTAATATCTTTTATTCACTGTAGAAATTAAGAATTTAATAATGATTGTAAACTATTAATAAGACACGTTAGTCCCTAGCTAACGGGTCTGACCCTTTAGCCGAGCGGTTAGTGATGTCGCCTTGTGGTGCAGTACACCCCGTATCGAATCCCGCACCGGGCAAGAAAATAACCCGTTACATGATTAATAATGAAACACACGCCAACATGTAGCCACACGGTCGCCAAGTCGCAGGTTCGGTGACCCTTTTTGCATGTCATTAACCCCCCCCCCTCCATTTCCTGTCTACCTCTCCACTGCCACTGCCTAATAAAAAGGTAAAATCATATATTCAAAAAAAAGAACATGTCAATAAGGGGAGTACTGGCGTTTATTTTTTCCACTTCAAGCACTGATAATGGCCAAGATCAGAGCTTAAAAGTAAAGCTAGCGAAATTACCCTGAAAATAGCCAAGTGCTCGTCTGGTTAATATCCCTGAATGAAAATGAAAGACTAGATATACTTTTATTACCAATAAAGCTTTTGATTAGCAAAGCACAATATGAAAACAAATAACTAGATACAATAATTTATTTAGAAAATGAAATTGCTCAAATATTAGGAAAAGAGAATAACACAAATCCTGTAAATCAGTGCAAATTACAAGATTATTCTAATGCAATATAAAAGCAACTAACTAGAATATGTTCAAGAATATTAACAAACCAGCAAGTGTAAAATGACAAAATAAATACAAATAATATAAACAAAAACAATTAAAACGTCAAGTTTTGAACAAATAACAAACATTTTAGAAACTGGATCTCAGTAAAGGC
This sequence comes from Lampris incognitus, assembly GCF_029633865.1. NCBI lineage: Eukaryota > Metazoa > Chordata > Actinopteri > Lampriformes > Lampridae > Lampris > Lampris incognitus. Next base: position 43,213,161 of record NC_079223.1, on the reverse strand, counting down.
AATTCTGTGTTCTTATGTGATAGTCTGTGAGGGATGTGTTCATGATGTTCTTCAGAATTTCTGTTTCCTAGATTTTTTTGATGCAAAGTCATCAATGTCATCGTATGACAGCCCCCTGTCTGTGGAAGAAGAAAAAAAACACCCCACTGGGGCTTCCTGGTGGTTAGGGGGCCCACTGCAGTTGCAAGTAGGCAAAAATGGCCCTGCCCAGATATACTAATAAGAAATGCTTTCTTGGATATGCTCACACACAATCACAGCACGTGCGCACCTGTGCATGCACACACGCATGCACGCGCATGTACCCCCCCACCCCACACAAATTCAAAGGGTGAAACGGCATTGAGGAAGTAAGTTGTCCCCAGTATTAACCTGCAAGATGTATGTGTCTATACTGACCCTTATGGGGGGGGGGGCAGTTTATGTGAGACTTATCTGCTTATCTGCTAATGACTGTAGAGTTTTACCACTCCCAATAAGGGAGTTTGAGATTAAGAACTTGTACTTAAGAGGTTTTATATATTGTTAATGTTGTTTTGATATGTGTAGGTTTGGGGACTCGTACCCTAGGTTCAGATAGTTCGGGACAGACTGATATTTTTATATGCTTCTTTGATAGCGTTTGGATGAAGGTGGGAGTAGGGGAGGACTGCTTAATCCAAGGCTGCAAAGATTCAGTAGCGAACGGGAGGAAGCCAAAGGAAACTGCAAAAATCTACCATTTCAATGTAGGATAACATTGATAAAGGGGAAAAGGGGGAAGAAGTTGTCTTTTGTACATGGAATGTGAATGGCGTTAATGAACCAGTGAAAAGGGGCAAGGTGCTATCCCATTTAAAAGCATTACAAGCAGATGTGACTTGATTACAGGAAACCCATCTGAAAAATGATGCCCACAGCAAACTTGGGTATAGATGGATAAACCAAATATATCATTCCAAATTTTTGGTGAAAGCAAGAGGGGCAGCCATACTGATCTGGAAGGGAGTTCTTTTCTAACATAATTCTGCAATACTGGATAAGGACAGGAGGTATGTTATGGTTACGGGGGAAATGCACTCCACTCCTGTGACACTGTTGAATATATATGAGCCAAATTATGATGATCCAGAATTTTTTAGGAAGGTTTAAGTTTTAATACCAGATGATATCAAACACTAATTTAATCACTGGGGATGATTTTAACTTGTTGTCAGACCCATATTTAGACAGGTCTTTTACTTAGAAGATACCATATTCTCATGCAAGTAATCTTATAAAAGCATATATGGATAATATGAATTTATGTGATGTACAGAGGAGCATAAATCTGACAGGGAAGGAATACTCGTTTCATTCTAGGGTGCATAATGTTTACTCTAGGATTGATTACTTTCTGGTAGATGGGAAAATGTCATTGCCACTTATCCATAATACAAAATATCATAATTTTATCTCAGATCACTGTCCTGTCTTTTTCAATGAAAAGATGTGATTCAATTGGAGCGCAAAGAAATTTGAGATTTGACCCTCAACTTTTTAATAATCCAAAGTTCTGTGAGTACCTAGAATCAAAAATTACATTGATAATGAAACCTCTCATACAATACTATGGGAAACCTTTAAAGTGTATGTGAGGGGATGTGTAATTTCATTTCAGTCCTCTCAGAAAAAGCATGACGAAGCTGAAAAATTAGAATTAGAAAAGCAAATAAGCAAAATGGATGCAGAGAATGCTCAACAACCTCCACAGAAAAATACAAAATTTAATCACTCAAGTATAAGCTCAGTCAAATGCTATCTATGAGAATTAGTAGAGCCTTTACTTTTAAAAAGCAGAAATATTTTGAGTTCAAAGAGAAGCCACATACTGGCAAAGCAGATACATAAAATAGAAACTGACCAGACCATCCACAAAATAAAATTTGAAAATGGTCATCTCCAAACCTCACATAAAGACATAAATGATAGATTCCGACAATTTTATGAGGGGTTATATACATCTTGGCCAAATGCTTATCCAAAGGATATGCAAGAATTTCTAGGTACATGTAAATTGCCGGCGCTGAATCAGTATGACCGCAGTGCCTTAAATGCTGAAATTACATGTGAAGAAATAATAAAATCAATTGGTCCACTGAAAAATGGGAAAAGTCCGGGTCCAGATGGATTAGGAAATCAGATATACAAGAAATTTAATGGCCGATTAGCCCCCATCTACTTAGAATGTATAAAAAAAGCATATAAAGACAGTATATCTTGAGGCCCAGCAATTCATTTTTGCCCACTGAGTGGACATAGCATTTTTGCTCATGTCTCTCATACTATACATGCCACTGTATTCAGTCCTGTTTTCCCTAAAAGAGGACAACTGTGCCTTTAGAATGACATCACATGTGGGTGGGGGGGGGGTTGTCCACTACATTGGACATGTTGTAAAATTTGAACAAAATCAAGTTTTAACATGTTTTTCTTTGTAATGTGGGTTTTACCACCCCAACACTTAATTTATGTACAAAAATTAGAAATTAAAAAGCTTTATTTTTCCTGGGTCTCAGGCTACTGCCACAAACATTGAATGAAGCTATTATTACCCTAATTCCAAAGAAAGGCAACGTTTTAGAGGAAGTAGATTCTTAGAGACCTATCTCTAATGAACACGGATCAAAAAATCTTGGCAAAAACGCTAGCTAGAAGACTCAGTCTACTAATGGGTAAAATTGTGCATACAGAGCAAATGGGTTTTGTCCCTGGAAGGAGTTCTTTTTCCAACTTAAGTCGCCTTTTCAATATCAGGCACCCCTCTAGAATTCCGAAAGACTTCATAATACCGTGTCTAGGTGCTGAATAGACATTTTATCAGGGTAGAATGGCCATACCTCTATGCAGTCCTGGGAAAGTTTCAGATGAGTGACGAGTTCATCTCTTGGGTCAAATTACTGTACAGCAATCCTACTGCTAGGATACTCACAAATCAGACACTGTCTGCCCAATTTGGGCTTTACAGAGGCACAAGGAAGGGGTGTGTACTTAGCCCTTTACTGTTTGCTTTAGCTCTGGAGCGGCTTACAGAGAGTATTCGGTGTCATCCTAATATTAGGCATGGATATAATACGGAGTGTACAGTTAATAAGATATCCTTGTAGCCAGGTGATATTTTGTTTCTATGTATTCCAACCTCAAATCACCATCCCACCAATTTTAACTGTAATTGAGTTATTTGGCACCTTTTCTGGATATAGAGTCAATTAGGGTAAAAGTGGATTGATGCCAATAAGAATGGATGATCATGATTGGCTTAAATTTCTCAGAAAATTTCACTCATCTGGGAATTGTGATTACTAAAAAATATGGCTCTCTATTTAAATTTTCTTTCCCTACTAGACAAACTTAAAGATAACATTCAGTTCTGTAGAAGACTTCCAATTGCATCACTGGGCAGGGTATATACAATTAAGACAGCTTTTCTTCCTCAATTGCTTTATCTCTTTCAAAATATACCAATATTCCCCACCAAATCCTTTTTAAAAGGCTAGATAATAATTCATCCCTTTGTACTGAATTATAAATCTCACAGAAAAAAAAAGAAAAAACACCTCTAAGAAAGGTCACATGGAGGACTTGCACTACCTAATTTTATAAATTATTACTGGGCTGCAGGCATCTGTTCCATTGCATCTTGGTTAGACGATACTACTTTGCTGTCTAGCAGGCTGGAGACAGAGCAGGAGGATTGCCTGCCATATTCTATTGGTGCAGTCATTTTATCTCCAGTTCCTCTTAGCAAAATATGCTACAAACATAACCCCATAATACATAACACAATAAGGATCTGGACGCAGCTATCAAAACATTTCAAACTCAGAACAATCTCTTTCTTGTTGCCAATATCAGCAAATCCTTTTTCCCCCATCCAGTTTAGATGGGGCCTTTAAAATGTGGAAATAACTGGGGAATGTAATATTGGAGACCTGTAAGAAGGAACATTTGCATCTTTCCATCAGCTTCAACAGAGATACAGTTTGCCAAAAAATCAGTTTTTCAGATTCCTTCAAGTCAGAAATTACGTAAAATTACATCTCCCCCAGTTTAAGAATGCAGGGCCAAATACGTTGGATGAATGCTTAAAAGGGTGTGCGGGGTCAGATCATATAATATCCCGTTCATATGATACATTACAAGACATAAACCACCCAACCACAACCACCATAAAAGCAGAATGGGAAAAAGAATTGGGTACTCAGATACAAAATAACATATGGGGGATATAGTCCTACATGTTAGATTACTGCAATGCACTTTGCTCTTGCTTCACACAACAAAAGCTCAATAGATTTCATCTGATTCAAAATGCTTCAGCCAGACTCATAACCAGGTCCAACAGGAGAGACCACATCACAGCGGTTTTAAATTTACTTCCTAGGCTCCCAGTCTGTTTTAGAATGGATTTTGAACTTTTAATGATAACTTTTAAGGCTCGTAGAGGGTTAGCTCTAGAATATACTATAGCTGACCTTCTGACCTCCGACGAGCCTGAATGCAACCTGAGATCCTCTGGTAGGGCATTGCTAGCCATTCCTCGGTCAAACCAAAGGTGACCGGGCCTTTACTGTTTGGGCCCCTCAGTTGTGGAAAGATCTGCCAGAGGAGATAAGGGCAGATAATACTTTGTCTTCTCTTAAGTCTCTTTTAAAAACTCACTATTTTAGACTTACTTATTTTCTTGTTTCTTTTATTGATTTTATTGTCTGTAATTTTTGGTAACTCTCATTGTATTTTATCTTGTATTATGTCTTTTTTTTACTGTTTGTTTGCTTTTACTGTTTGTTTTATTATTTGTTATTTTTTGTTATTTTGTTGGATTTTATCTTAATATTTTAACCGTTTGCTTATTGCTTTTTAATTGTTTATGAAGTGCTTTGTTTTGAAAAACCCTAATAAATAAAGGTATTATTGTTATCAGTCCATTCCATATTATTCATTCATATCATCTTGAATGATATCACTCATATCAGTCAATGGCACCAGGGATGGCAGCCTCAGTACAGCACTCTCTAGTACTTTTTTTGTTTTTGTTTATTCTCTGTGTGTCTGGTCGTTCAAAACCGATTACTTTCACTAGAGAAGAAGTGTTTAATATTTGGCAGTTAACTTCAAATTGTTTTTCACCAGTTTTCACAAACACGGAAAGTTTTTTGGAGGTCTTAGGAGGAACAGTGGCTCTCTGAGACATGGAGGCAATGCAGATGGGGGAAGTGCACTGGTGAGGCTCTGAGAGTGGGGATTTCAATCTGCACTCCCAGCGATTCACCTGGTGAATCTTCGCTCCATGCCCCACAAAATGGACAAGCTGTTTCTCCTCAACAGGACAGACAAGGACTTTGCACGTTCTGCTGCCCTTTGTTTCACTGAAACCTGGCTCAGTGAATCCATCCCCAACAGTGGATTACATCTGCCAGGCTTCTGCCTACAGCGAGCGGATTGCATGATGGCACTATCGGGAAAGCGAAGGGCAGAGGAATTTGTTTCTATATAAATGAAGGTTGGGTGGCACGGTGGTGCAGTGGTTAGTGCAGTCGCCTCACAGCAATAAGGTCCTGGGTTCAAGCCCCGGGGTAGTCCAACCTTGGGGGTTGTCCCAGGTTGTCCTTTGTGTAGACTTTGCATGTTCTGCATGGGTTTCCTCCGGGGGCTCCAGTTTCCTATCACAGACCAAAGACACGTAGGCCAGGTGAATCGGCCACACTAAATTGTTCCTAGGTATGAATGTGTGTGTGTGTGTGTGTGTGTGTGTGTGTGTGTGTGTGTGTGTGTGTGTGTGTGTGAATGTTGGCCCTGTGTGATGGCCTGGCGGCCTACCCAGGGTATCTCCCCGCCTGCTGCCCACTGACTGCTGGATAGGCTCCAGCATCCCTGTGACCCTGAGAGCAGGATAAGCAGTTTGGATAATGGATGGATGGATGGATGGATAAACAAAGGTTGGTGTATGGATGTCATAGTGTTAAGCAAATACTGCAGCCTGAACTTGGAGTCATTGTTCATTAATGACTCCAACCGTTTTAGTCACTGTGGGGGTTTTCCTCCTTCATCCTGGTCGGTGTTTACATTTCACCCCAGGCCAGCGTGAATGGTGCACTGCAAACTCTGGTCAACCAGATTACTGGCTGGGAAGAAAAACATACAGACTCACTTTTCATAATCCTTGGGAACTTTACCAGAGCAAAATTAAACCACGAACTACCAAAATACAGACAGCATATTAATTGTCCCACCAGGGAAAATAACACATTGGACCACTGCTACACACTTCTTAAAGATGCATGTCGCTCTGTCCCCCAGGCAGCTTTGGGGCACTCTGATCACTGCTTGGTTCATCTTATTTCAGCCCACAGGCAGACACTAAAATCTGCAAAGCCTGTGGTTAAAACAGTGGCCCAGCAAAGCAAAGTAGGAACTGCAAGACCTTTTTGACTGCACCAACTGGAGTGTGTTTGAAGCTACAACGGGCAACCTGGATGAACTAACTGACAGCTTTTGTGAAGACGTGTGTTCCTAACAAGACCTTCTGCACATAGAATAACAAGCCATGGTTCACAGCCAAACTAAGACAACATCGGCAGGCCAAGCAGGATGCCTACAGCTGTTGGGATAGAGCCCTGTACAAGCACGCCAGAAATTCACTGACCAAAGAGATCAGAGTGGCTAAAAGAAGCTACACTGAAAAGCTGGAAAACAGGTTTTCAGCCAATAACCCCGTGTCAGTGTGGAGGGTCCTGCAAGGCATCACAAACTATAGAAGACCATGTTGAGGCAAAGACCTGGCTGATGACCTGAATGTCTTCTACTGCAGATTTGAGAGAGACAAATTCACACCCCTCACCCACTCCAGCCCAATGACAACAGCCCCCATCACACCTCTGGCAATCCCCCCTACTCTCTCCCCTGATACTCAGGCTGCACTTAAACATGTTGAGGATGTGAGCTGGCTTATCCAGACACAGAAGACAAGGAAAGCACTGGGTCTAGACAGTGTCCCCCTATCCTGTCTTAAAGCCTGTGCTGACCAACTGGCTCCAATCTTCATGCAGATCTTCAACAGATCCCTGGAGCTGTGTGAAGTCCCCTCCTGCTTCAAATGCCCCACCATCATCCCGGTCCCAAAGAAACCCTCCATCGCAGGACTGGAAGGCTACAGGCCTGTCACTCTGATGTCTGTGGTCATGAAGACTTTCGAACAACTTGTGTTGGCCCACCTGAATAATCTCACAGGACACCTGCTGGACCCCCTAAAGTTTGCCTACTGGGTAAACGGGTCAGTGGATGATGCAGCCAACATGGGACTGCAACTACATCCTGCAACACCTTGACTGCCCAATGTCATATGCAAGGATCCTGTTTGTGGACTTCAGCTTGGCATTCAACACCATCATTCCAGAAATCCTCTCCTCCAAACTCTCCCAGCTCACTGTATCCCCCACCATCTGTCAGTGGATCACAAGCTTCCTGACAGGCAGGAAACAGCAGGTGATGCAAGGGAAAGAAACTTCTGATATATGGACAGTCAGCACTGGTGCTGCCCAGGGATGTGTCCTCTCCCTACTGCTCTTCTCCCTCTACACCACTGCACTGCCAAGGACCCAGCTGTTAAACTACTGAAATTTGCAGATGACACTATAGCCATCAGACTCATCCAGGATGGCAACAAGTCTGCATATCAGTGGGAGGTTGAGCAGCTGGTGCTCTAGTGTAGTCAGAACAACTTGGGGCTGATATGCTCATGACTGTGTAGATGACAGTGGACTTTAGGAGACACCCCTCAGCACTGCTCCCACTCACAATATCCAACAGTGGAGACCTTCAAGTGTCCGGGAATCACCATTACCAAAGACCTGAAATGGGAAATCAACACCACCTCCATCCTCAAAAAGGCCCAGCAGATTATGTTCTTTTGCGGCAAATTGAAGAATTTTGGTCCGCCACAGGAACTGCTGAGCCAGTTCTACACTGCAGTCATATAATCTGTCCTGTGCACATTCGTCACGGTTTGGTTTGGAGCAGCAACAAATCAGGATAGGAACAGACCACAGCGAACAGTAAGCACAGCAGAAAAAAATCATTGGTACTCCCCTGCCCACCCTGCAGGACTTGTATACTTCTAAAGCCCAGAAACAGGCAGGCAGAATTAGCACAGACCCCCCTCACACACACACACCCAGGTCACAGTCTGTTTGAACTCCTACCCTCTGGCAAGCGCTACAGGCTACAGAGCAATGGACGCCAAAACCACCAGACATAGGAACAGTTTTTTCCCACAGGCCATTTCTCTCATGAACACTTAACAGTATGGTGCAATAATGGGCACTTATTATGTAAATATGACACTTTGTAAACGGCCCCTTCTGGTCAAGTTGTCTCCCCTGCATATCTGTGATGTGCACTACCTCTTTAAACCAGACGCGCAATACAAATGTTTGTGCAATACAAATGTACAATTGTAAATACACATACAACTGGTGTATACTGGTTACAAATTATAGCCATTATTGTTGTGGTTGCAAAATAAGTGTATAATATAGTATGTAGTTGTGAGGTGGATGGTAGGTGAACATATAGTGTATACTTCTGGTACATAAGATACTATAGTGTAATATAGTGGGAGTATATAGCATTGTATAGGGGCATGATGGGTTGTGGAGTTGTGGTATGGTATATGGTATAGTGTATGAACAATATAGTATATAACCAGTATGGTATAGTATATGGGCATAGGTTGTTGATTACTCAACCATAACAAAACTCTATAGTATCAACATACCTGTTGTGCATGCATGCTTGCCTCCAATGCCCTGTTGTTGTTCAATTTATTTCTTCTGTTTTTTCCTTTTTTGTTTGTTGTTTTGTTTTGTTTTGTTTGTCTGTGTGAGTGATGTCTGCAAGTGCTGGTAGCTGCTGTGTACCAGAGTCAAATTCCTTGTGTGCATAGCACATTTGGCCAATAATTTTTTTTCTAATTCTGATTCTGATAAATGCATGTCACTATTTATTACAGTTTAAAATCATACATAGATTACATTATTCGAAGGTAAAATTAGGAAAATTACATAAATATTTCCAGAAGTCTCTCCTTTGTGAGAAAATTGCAACTCGGAGGAAGGTAATTTACTTGATAGCTATGCTCTTTGGCCCAAAATTCAAGGTTACTGGCTTGATATCGTCACCTTTTTGTCAAAGACATTGAGTGTTCACATAGACCCAGACCCAATTTTAATAATTCTGGCGGTATCTAAAGATGTAAGGAAACTAAAACTGGCACAATAACACTTTGTGGCACATGGACTTATCACTGCAAAAAAACAGAAAAGAAACTTATCCTTTTATTTTGGGGGGAAAAAACAAAAGAAATCCCAACATTGAAACTATGGCTCACAGAACTGATGGACACACTTCACCTCATGAGAATCCGATTTATCGCTAAAGGCAAGTTAAAATATTTTGAGAATATTTGGCAACCTTAAGTCTCTCATCTCGTTGAAGGAACCAAATCTTAACTGCGGTCCGGGATGGGGATGGGGTAGATAAGGGGAGAGTGTGAGGCTGATCATGGGTTAGTGGTGTTGTGTTTTTCTTTGATATGTATGTAAGGTCATTTTGCAGGTTAAGTTGTACAAGTGTTGGTATTATTGTTACTATTATAATTATTGTGTTTTTTGTGTGTCTTATGTTTTTGGACATTATCTTTGTTTATATGGAATAGAAGCGTGGCAACACCGTGTTTTGTTATCTTGAAAATTATGCTTCATTATAGAAATCTTTGAAACAAACTCGGTAGGTCACCTATCAAGTGTGAAAATCCTGTGAGGATTTTGGCACGTGAACCATCCGCCATCTTGCAGCTAATTTCATCCTACAGTGACAGCACGGCTTAGCCACTCTTTTAGCTTACCATTTCGTTACATTCAACTTATCACATCTTTGAACTGCAGCTGCATTTGGCTGCATACGACTCAGACACGTTAGCCCCTAGCTAACGGATCTGACCCTTTAGCCGAGCGGTTAGTGATGTCGCCTTGTGGTGCAGTACACCCGTATCGAATCCCGCACCGGGCAAGAAAATAACCGGTTACACATGTGTTATTATTACTGTGTTATTATGTTTATGACGTTTTAGGTAAAATATATACTATATTGTAACGTGTATGGATAAGTAGACACGCTGGCCGCTGGCTGGCGGGTCTGACCCTTTAGTCGAGCGGTTAGCGATTTCTCCTGCGGTGCGGGCGATACGGGTTCGCTTCCCGGCCGCGGCAGTTCCTGTGGTTGCGTTGTCCCCCGAATTCGCTACAATATATTAAGACAAACATTTGACTAATTGATGCTAGATGGGAACTGTACGTAACTTTTCCGACTTACATACAAATTCGACATAAGAACAGGCGCAAAAACAGAACTCGTTCATAACCCGGGGACTACCTGTATAGTCACATTCTCACATCAAGGGTACTTTTCATAAGTCCCGATATCTGCATAGGAAGTAACACATACACAACTTCTGTGATAGGTTTTGTGCATACGCTAACTTTATACACCGGGTCCCTGCTCTTATTTGGCTCTGGAATGACTGCTTTGCTTAGCTGGCAAGGAGTGTTGTATTCCTATGAGCTCAAATTTGTGCCACATTTCTGCACATGAAAAGCGATATACTATATCAACCAATCAGCGATAAGAGGAGGCAATCTCTGATTGGTTGGCTTGCTCCCCAGTCAGATCGTTAGGTAGAACAGGTACCCTCAGCCAACTCACTTCAGTTCAATCGAGGCAGACAAATTACAGCTTAGATGAAAGTAGTGATGAATTTTACAAGCTAAGTCTACCACTGCTACTACTTTCGGCTACTCCCGTTAGGGGTCACCACAGCGGATCATCGGACATATCAGACTCAGCTTTTACAAGCTAAGTCTGATATGTCCTAATAGGCCAACATATGGGCAGCATTTTTAAACCAGCTGTCTGCTTCTTCTTCAACCTGTTCTAAGGAGCAATCTGACTGGAGAATAAGCAAGCCAATCACAAATTACCTTCTCTATCTCTGATTGGCTGTAATTGTAACACTGCACTGTGTGGACCATGCGCTTTGAGAGCGCACTGAGCAGGGATGTTGAGAGAGGGCAAGTCAGACATTAGGTGGGTTTCCATCAACCTGTTTGAATTCGCAAATAAGAAAACCTGTTTAAAAAAAAAAAACAATGCCTTGATATCGTGGAGCAGTTGGCATATCGATAAAGAGAAAATGCGATGAAGGGTGATGGAAACAGACTTTTAATAAATGATGACATGAAATGTCACGTTTTCCAAAGCTGGTTAGGGAAATGCCTCTACACAATCTTACAAATGCTTGTTGCATCAGCGTCCCCAGACATATGGTGGACTTAATTGCAGTGCAATAAGTAAACTCGGCACAATTAATAAGCCATTGTGTGCCCTCTTCACTGTCTTAGGGTAGCATATGTAGTAGTGATGTACAACTGATAAAGACTTGTTACAACCTCTCACAACAGCGAGTAAGTCTACATGTCATCTCTTTATTTTGTTTGGCTGACGGTCTTTTAATTATGAAGAAGAAGAAAGCCTTTATTGTCACTGTATAGAATACAACGAAATTAAGAACGCTGCTCCTGATCGTTGCATTAAAGACACAGCAAAACAAAACAAAACAAAAACAACCACATCCAAAGGAATTGAATCAAGTGCAACTGGACTTGCTATATATCCGTGAAGACGTTTCGCCTCTCATCCAAGAGGCTTCATCAGTTCGTGCCTTTCTGACTAGACCAAGCTAGTTTGACTGGCTGGTGAGGAAACTCAGATATTTATCCTATTTGGAGTCAGTATGTACTGGACTACAACTACTGGACCTTTGCCTGAACACTACATATTTCCAATTCAGGGGCCAGTTTTACAGACAGAAACACGGCTGTGCAACGGGCTCACCAGTATCTCCCATTGTTGCCAACTTATATATGAAAGAGGTAGAACACAGGGCCCTGAACTCCTTCAGAGGAACACCTCCAAGCCACTGGTTCAGATATGTGGACGACACATGGGTCAAAATCCAAATACAAGAGGTGCAAGCGTTTACCAAACACATCAACTCAGTGGACAAGAACATTAAGTTCACAAGGGAAGAAGTAAAGAACAACAGTTTGCCCTTCTTGGACTGTGACGTCCACATTGGGGAAGACAGGAGCTTCCACATTGGGGTTTACAGGAAACATACACACACAGACCAATATCTGCTTTTCGACTCACACCACCCTCTGGAACACAAACTGGGCGTCATCAGAACTCTGCAACACAGAGCTGACAATGTGCCAAGCAGCACTCAGGCCTAATGGGAAGAACACAAACACCTGAGGGGAGTTTTAAAAACCTGCGGCTACCCCAGTTGGACCTTTGTGAAAACTGCAACATGTTCCAAAAAGACCAACCGGGTGAGCGACGAGGAGAAAAGGAACAGAAGGAATAACATAGTCATCCCGTATGTTTCTGGGGTCTCCGAGAAACTTTGGAGAATTTTCAACAAATACCGCATCCCGGTATACTTCAAACCCAGCAACACACTCCGACAAAGACTGGTCATCCCAAAGACCTTGTACCACACACCCAAAAAAGCAATCTGGTGTATGCTGTACAATGCAATGAGGATTGCACTGACCTATACATAGGAGAAACCAAACAACCACTTCACAAACGGATGACCCAACACAGAAGGCCAAAGTCCTCAGGACAAGACTCAGCAGTTTATCTACACCTAAAGGAGAAGACAGCAACGTACACATTTTGGACAGGGAAGATAGATGGTTTGAAAGAGGAGGAGGAGGTCTGCGACACCACCTATCTCCCACTTACAATGCCGTCCTTTCATCTCTACCCAGGAGACTCAAGAAGCCTAGCCTCCAAGAACAACAGTCAGTCACTAACGGCTCCAGCGACTCTAATGACCACTGAATGGAGCACTAACGAAGTCGAAACTAACACCCCCAACGACCGTTGCTGCTTAACATCGGATCACGAAGAGCCATGCACATCAATAGCTCTGATAATGACGGGCATGGCTAAACATTGGAACACAAAAGAGCCACGCATATCAATACCTCTGATAACGATGGGCGTTGCTTAACATCGGAACACAAAGAGCCATGGACATCAATAGCTCTGATAATGACTCCAAAGAGGATAAATATCTGAGTTTCATCACCAGTCAGTCAGACTAGCTTGGTCTAGTCAGAAAGGCACGAACTGATGAAGCCTCTTGGATGAGAGGCGAAACGTCTTCACAGATATATACCAAGTCCAGTTGCACTTGATTCAATTCCTTTGGATAACCATGACCTGGATGAATGAGAACATTCACAGACAAAAACAACCACAATATCTAAACAATCACAGTCAAAAACAGAGGTTCTAAAATAATGAATAATTATGAACAGGATAAATAAGTAAATACAGTGTGATTTTGTATTTGAATGAATATACTTATTACAGTAGAATAACTGTGAATATTGCTCGAGAATGAATGTAATTGCACTGGTATGAATGCATGGTTTGCCCTAGAAAGACAGTCAACATATTGCACATGAGGGGTTATTCAGTGCTTATTGGAGTTCAGTGTACTTATGGCCAAGAAGAAAGAAACAGTTTCTAAATCTGGTGGTCTGTACTTTGATGGTCCTGTAGTGCCTGCCTGAGGGAATCAAGTCAAACGTTATGGAATATTGTTCCCCCTGCTACAGAATAGTCATATGACAGTAGTTGATGGAAACGTGCTGATTTACATTTCCTTTTGCCAACTTTTTGGCAGTTTTCTTAAAAACTGTAAAGTTTAGATAGAAACATAACTGATATGTACACAGGAGAAGGAAATGGAGTCACAAAGTCAGAATGTGGCTATTAACAGACATGCACATCAAATTTAATTGGGTACAAAATTGATTTTCCTTTACTCATAATTAATTACTCTTTGTGTGACAATGCATTTCTCTACAAAATTAAGCTTTTGCATGTGCAACCAAAATCTTTGTGTGCTCAAAATATCTCCTCACCTGCAGAGAAACGTGGCACAAATATAACCCCATATATTTCTCCTTTGGGCTTGGCACTGCGACCTGTCAGCCCTGCCAAAAGAGTACTAACCATGTGTTGTTTTAGACACTGATTTGATTTTGGATGCTGATTTTGGACTTGGGAGCTGTAAAGTATTATTTTCAGCGGGATGGTGCCTCCATGATGTGTGTGGATGAGCAAAGAGGCCTGAGAGATGCTGGGTCTGGTAGGGAAGCTACTATTACCAGTTCTCAGGTGAGGAAGGGTCTGGAATCACTCATCCTGACAGCCACATCTGGCACTGCTTTCTTTGTCCTGCTGCCCTTAACCCTGCCCCTGCATACACAACTCCAAACTTAAATACAGCAGGAAGGCGTTATAATAGTAGCTTTTATGATAATATCCATTGGTAGATATTAATGAAATTGAGAACAGACAGTTTATTTGGGAGCAAACAAATGAAACAAGTTCTGTGCCCAATGAAATCACAGTTATCACTCTCAATTTTGTCCCCCCTCCTCGATCTCCTTCCACTCCATTGATATTGTGTTCTTCATATTCTGCAAACAGAATGAATGCCAGGTGTGCTGTAAGAAGCAGCTTCCATGTTCTATCTATTTGCTTAATGGATTAGACATAAACCTGCTCTATGTGAAACAAAGTCTTACACTAAGGCAATGGTTTACGAGGATTGTTCCCTGGTTAAGAATACTCCAACACTGGCTTCACACCAGACACCCCCACCTGCATCCTAACCAGATCTGTTGTCTTTCTGCACACCATGTTGGTTAGTGCTATCATTTAAGTGAGGTCGGCTGGTGCCATATTTATGGTGCAGGGCACATTGTAGCAAGAACAGATCTGCAGACAGTTCTCATCTGTTTCCTGTTGGCCCTATTGGAAGCAAGGGCCAGAGGTCAGGGTAATATTTATGTTTATGGCGTGGCTCCAAAGAGATCTTATTTTAGAATAAGAACCTGGGGTATTTGAGAGCAGTCTGGATTAAGAGTTGCACATGAAAACATAAACACTTTCATGCATGGCTAAACACAGGCCCATTCCCCTATGAATGCACATTATGCAGGCACACTACAACGGTGCGTCATCCGCAAACACACACATGCACACACAAAGCACTTGTCATTTGGTTTTATTGCAAACACAATCATGTTGCAGAAAATTTCTCTCTCTCTCTCTCTCTCTCTCTCTCTCTCTCTCTCTCTCTCTCTCTCTCTCACACACACATACAGTCATACATAAATCAAATACCTTAGAGTTGTTCAGAGTGTGTATGAGGATTAGCAGCATGGCCTCTTCAATCCGGAGCAGGTTAGAGCTGCTTACAATGAGACTGCAGCGTTCGGCTCGAGACAGCAGTCATAAATGTGAGCAAACAGTCAGCTGTAAAAAACAGATCAAATCCATGCTCCCTGCTTTGAAGACAGCATCTCCACAGGAGTCCATGATGGGAATATCAGTCTTATCTGGATTCTTACTGACAGACGCTTGAGGACAGAAAATCCGTTGAAATGTGTCCAGATGAGCACACAAAGACACACACACACACACACACACACACACACACACACACTTACACCTGCACACACTCACTCACTCACTCACTCACTCACTCAGTGTTAAGAGACTGGCATGCAACCCCTGAGCTCTAACGAGAGCAGGGAACGGTAGGGAGTCTGTAGCTGTTGAGAAACCTCAGCTCCCTTTGCCGATTGTGTTGTTTTTCAGTGACGTATTAGTGCTCTAAAGCTTCATGTGTCATTCACAAACTAGCATGCTGGGGAAAATATTGAATGTCAAAAATGTTTTTCCTCCTCGGTTCAGGGTCACACGGGATGGTGTACATGTTGGAATTCACACTGCAAGTACATTTCTGTGGTTGCTCTCAGGGTGGAGGGGGCGATTCCAATTTCATCACATCCATCCATCTATTAGCTGTACCTGCAAAGCTAATTCAGGCTCACGGAGAATTTCTACATAGCGGTCGATAAATGTTTTCTGCCACTGAACCAATCCATGAGAATTTCAGCATTTCGGTTTTGTTTTGTTTTTTATTTCATGTTGGCCTGTCCAGGGTGACTCCCCGCCTGCCGCCCAATGACTGCTGGGATAGGCGCCAGCATCCCCGCAACCCTGAGAACAGGCTAAGCGGTTTGGATAATGGGTGGATGGATGTTCTATTACTTACTAATTCATGCGCACTCACCCGCAGTCCTACTGATAAACAGACAAAGCATATGACATTAGCTCAATATAACTTTAACATTTTAGCGAAATAGAGCATGATCGTCAAATTGTCCTTCTGACTCTCCTCTATTTTCATGGGGGCGGCATGGCTCAGGAGGTAGAGTGGGTCGTCTAGTAATCAGAAGGTTCCTTGTTTGATCCCCTGCTCCTCCAGAGAGTGTGTCAGAGTGTCCTTGAGCAAGACACTGAACCCCTCCCAACTGCTCCTGATGATCAGGTTGGCACCTTGCATGGCAGACATCAGTGTACGGATGTGTGTGTGACTGGGTAAATGTGAGTCATACGCTGTAAAGCGCTTTGGATGGTCGGTAGACTAGAAAAGCGCTTAAGCAGCCCATTTGCCAGTTTGACTCAGAGAGGAGTTTGAGTAGGGTCCGTTAAAAAAGGAAAGAAGAAGAGAAAAGAACTGTAGGTTGTAGCTCTTTAGACTCCTTTTGGTCATAAATGGAGACAGCAGCTGGTTGTTTACATACCGATTTTTACCCCAAAGAAAAGACAACCAGTTCCCCTCTTCTCGTTTTTTGGGTCAAGCCCAGTTGAGGCAATACATTCCTGATGTTTAGTTGTCAGTTAGGTGTCTGTTTTTGATAAGCACTCAGTTGGAGAGGATGACGGTTTGTTGTTAAAATTGAAACCTGATGTAGCACTATGTAGGTGTTAAAAAAGACGGCCCCTCAAACAGGGTAAAACAAATTTGGTGACAGATTGTACCACGTTGCTGTCCGTTGTATCGGACAAAGCAACAGTTACAAAAAACATGAGTTTTTATCCAAAAGGGCATGAAACTGTTTGTCTTCATTAAAACGTGGAGGGAACTAGAGGGTTAAATATGGAGGTGTCCTTACAATATTGTTAAAGTGTACCAAAGCCAAGAATCAAATCATAGCTTATACAGGTAAGTGACTTATCTGGCAAGTATGTTCACATGTTTGCAAGTCATCATGTTCACACAATGGCAAGTCATCATGTGAACATGATGACTTGCCAGATGGGTGAAAAGAGAAGAATCAAAGTTACAACTGCTTTGTGGGTTTCTCCCAGCCAGGTCTTTAGACAAACTGTACAACTTCGCCGAATGTGCCGGTCTCCACCTGATTCTGGGACTCAACGCACTGCACAGGAACCCAGACAACACCTGGAACTCCTCCTCCACTCTTAACCTGTTGAAGTACAGCGCCGGCAAGAAGTACAACATCTCCTGGGAGCTCGGCAATGGTCAGTACACCACTACTACCCAAACTACTGCTACCCACATCACTACTACCTGCACTACTGCTACCCACACTACTGATACCCACACCACTCCCACCTAGACTACTGCTACTCACACTATTGCTACCCACATTTCTGCTACCCAAACCACTACTACCCACACTATTGCTACCCACACTACTGCTACCCACACTACTACTACCCGCACTACTGCTACCCACAATTGCTACCCACAATACTACTACCTGCACTACTGCTACCTACGCCACTGCTACCCACTGTTAACCACCAGGGATGTACTGGGAAAGAAATTCAGCCCTAGACTTACCTGCGGGGACCGTGGGAGGTGGGGGGGGGGATCAGGTAGGTGAGGGCTGATCACATATGTACAGTATATAGTATATGCGACAGTCAGTTACAGCTTTCTAATCCAGCAGCTGGATTAGAAAAACTTTTTTTTTATTTAATCTTTAAAATAATCCCTATTTGTAAAAATTGTATCGGTAGTCGGATTCAGTCTTTTTTTACTTTTTTTTTTTTTTTGTATCTTGATAACATGTCTGTGAATGTTCTCATTCATCCAGGTCATGGTTATCCAAAGGAGTTGAATCAAGTGCAACTGGACTTGGTATATATCCGTGAAAACGTTTCGCCTCTCATCCAAGAGGCTTCCTCAGTTCGTGTCTTTCTGACTAGACCAAGCTAGTCTGACTGGCTGGTGGTGAGACTCAGAATTTATCCTCTTGGAGTCGTTATCAGAGCTATTGATGTCCGTGGCTTTTTGTGTCCCGATGTTTACCAATGCCCGTCGCTAACAGAGCCATAGATATGAGTGGCTCTTTTGTGTACCGATGTTTGGCCGCGTCCGTCGTTATCGGAGCTATTGATATGCGTGGCTCTCCTGTGCTCCGATGTCCAGCCGGGCCCGTCGCCATCGGAGCTATTGAATTGCATTTGTTTAGCAGCGACGGTCGTTGGGGGTGTTAGTTTCGACTTCATTGTTCAGTGGTCATGAGAGTCGTTGGAGCCGTTAGTGACCGACTGTTGTTCTTGGAGGCTAGGCTTCTTGAGTCTCCTGGGTAGAGATGAAAGGACAGCATTGTAAGTGGGAGATAGGTGGTGTCGCAGACCTCCTCCTCTGTTGAGGGATGGTTTTTCTAGTTTCGCATAGATGGCTTCCTTCACCCCTCTTTCAAACCATCTATCTTCCCTGTCCAAAATGTGTACGTTGCTGTCCTCGAAGGAGTTAGTCTTCTCCTTTAGGTGTAGATAAACTGCTGAGTCTTGTCCTGAGGAGTTTGGCCTTCTGTGTTCGGCCATCCGTTTGTGTAGTGGTTGTTTGGTTCCTCCTATGTATAGGTCAGTGCAATCCTCATTGCATTGTACAGCATACACCAGATTGCTTTTTTGGGTGTGTGGTACACGGTCTTTGGGATCAACCTGTCTTTTTCGGAGTGTGTTGCTGGGTTTGAAGTATACCGGGATGCGGTGTTTGTTGAAAATTCTCCTGAGTTTCTCAGAGACCCCAGAAACATATGGGATGACTGTGCTATTCCTTCTGTTCCAAACATCGGTACACAAAAGAGCCACTCATATCTATGGCTCTGTTAGCAATGGGCGTTGGTAAACATCGGGACACAAAGAGCCATGGACATCTATAGCTCTGACAACGACTCCTAGAGGATAAATACTGAGTCTCATCACCAGCCAGTCAGACTAGCTTCGTCTAGTCAGAAAGGCATGAACTGAGGAAGCCTCTTGGATGAGAGGCGAAACATCTTCACGGATATATACCAAGTCCAGCTGCACTTGATTCAACTCCTTTGGGTATCTTGATAACGTAACAGCCGTTACTGTATTCCGTTACTCCCCAAGCCTGTCCACACTACTACTACACCACACACTACTATTACCCATATTACTGCTACCCACACTAGTACTGCTACCCACATTACTGCTACCCACACTACTACTACTACCCAAATTACTGCTACTCACACTACTGCTACCCACACTACTACTACCCACATTACTACTACCCACATTACTGCGACCCACACTACTACTACCCACCTACCCACATTACTGCTACCCACACTACTACTACTACTCAAATTACTGCTACCCACACTACTACTACTCACACTACTGCTACCCACACTACTACTACTACTCACTCTACTGCTACCCACACTACTACTACTACTCACACTACTGCTACCTACACTACTACAGCGCACAATGCTACTACCAACACTACTGCTATCGACACTACTACTACCCACACTATTGCTACCCACACCGCTGCTAGCCATCACGGTACTACTTGGGCTGGTCAGTGATTCAGTTGTATCGTATTGGATGAAATTCAGATATTGTCATCTCATGATACATAATTTTAATAACGAGATTCTATCATCTGTTTCTCACAAAATGAGAGGTAAGTATACATAGAGTATTATTTAAAAAGCTTTTTTTTGTTTGATATTATACTTAACATTACCAAACAGTCCAATATGATGAACATCATTTGGATTCGTAAATATGGTATTGTTGAATATTTATGCAAATTTTGTGATTAGTATTGTGCAAAATTCCATATCATGGCAATAATTCTTTCCATTTTGCCCAGCACTCGCTACTATCCACACCACTATTACTCACACTGCTACTACCCACATTATTAATATACCCATATTTCATTACTACTAACCAACATTGCTGATACTGCCTACACCGCTAGTAATCACAACACTTTACTACTAACCACATCAGTACCACTACCACATCACTACTACTACCCACACCACCTGCTGAAGGTGACTAGTGTGTCAGGATACAGTGTGACACAGTGTAGTCTGATGGAAGTAGGAAATCATTTTATAAACATTGTTTTTGCTCAGTGGCACGGTGGTGCAGTGGTTAGCGCTTCACCTAACGGCAAGAAAGCTCTGGGTTCGACCCCGCGGTAGTCCAACCTTTGGGGTCGTGCCAGGTCATCCTCTGTGTGGAGTTTGCATGTTCTCCCTGTGTCTGCGTGGGTTTCCTCTGGGTGCTCCGGTTTCCTCCCACAGTCCAGAGAAATGTAGGTCAGGTGAATTGGCCATACTAAATTGTCCCTGGGTATGAATGTGTGTGTGTATGTCAGCCCTCTGTGATGGCCTGGCGGCCTTTCCAGGGTGTTTCCCTGCCGGCTGCCCAGTGACTGCTGGGATAGGCTCCAGCATCCCCGCGACCCTGAGAGCATGATAAGCGGTTCAGATAATGGATGGATACTCAGTCTACGGTAGTGGCTTTATAGGGAACATAGCAGTTTCTTGGATATTGAGTGTGGTAGTGGGGCAAGGAAGGGTTAAGGGGATCATTTGTTCTGCTGCTTTTCTTGTCATACTTACCAGCTGTTATTCTGAGGAACTACAGCGCTCTCCAGCATGACACTCGGTATTTACACAACATTTCATCTGCAATGAAGCTCACAGTACGAACCTCCTCATGTTCGCCAAAGACAATGAGCACCATGCAGAAAACACTGATTGGATTGTGGATATTTTGCCAGCTGCCCTGAGAGTGCAGACAGACGCTGAATGAAAAAAATGTAGGTAAACTGCACTTTTGAGAGGATAGCTCAAAGCACCAGGCTTGCTGTTAATATGATCAGTGCTGTGCCGCAGTACGGTACGGTCAATACTATACAGGTGGAAAAATATCCTCGCCCCTCCTTCCCCCACCCAAGCACAGTAACATATACACATAGACACATGCACGCACACACACACACACACACACACACACACAAACCTGTGTAAATATTTACTTTACAGATCAGTTTTGGTTCAAATGCAGCCTTGGATAGATGTAATCCCGACACACTATATACTATGTACTATATAGTATGATAATACGACAGCCCTTACTTGCAGAAAGTTTACTTTTCCTTCTTTTGAGAAGGCAAGGCCCCCCCCCCCCTCTCTGTGATCTGTGATTGTGATTTCGAGAGGCCTCCTTGTGCCCTTGGCCCATTCCATCCCTCTGTATTACTGCGAATTGTTGAATAATCCCCTTAACTACTGGCTGTAGGACACTGTCTAAGAGGGCAAGATCAGACTTCAACAACAATATTCCCTGCTTCCTCCCCGCCGCGACTTGTAAAAACCCTCTCCCGCTCAGTGTACTTTATCTCCTCTCCCCAGAGCCCAACGCTTACCGCAGCATGGCGGGCCGTGCGGTCAACAGTACCCAGCTGGCCCAGGACTATGCCGTGCTCCGGAACCTGCTGCAGTCGGTACGCTACTACCACCGGGCCCACCTCTACGGCCCCAACGCCGGACGGCCGAGGAAGAACGCCATTCTGCTACTAGATGGGTGAGTCAGCAGATAAGACGTGGGCTCTGATGGGTATCGGTTCGTACTTGTGGGGGGTTTTCATGACGGACCCTGAAAGTTAAAAGAGATACTGTGAGGTTTCCACTCCATGTTAGGCTATGGCGTCGGATAAGGGAAGGTAGTGGAAAGTACGGGGCAGACATTTGTGGCTTTTACTGCGTTTTAAGATTGAAAAAGTATAAATACACACCCAAGCACACACACACATGCAGGCACATACAACACAACATATCAGTAGTGTGCAGTGTTTATGGACTGCTGCAGTGTGTATGTTTCAGGGCCTTAGATCCAGTTATACCACGTCAGCCTAAATAAAGTGTCACCTGATTGATGGCGTGGCAGTGGAATTTCCCACCTGCTCGCCTGCTTTACCTCTCCCCTACCAGAGCGCCACCTTCTTTGGCTCGAAAGCCGTCTGGCCCGTTTAAAAGAACTCTTACAGTGACAGCCCGTTGTCTTGTATCTCTTCCTTACCATCATATAGTTATCTGTTAGTGCATATTAACCCGACTCGTCCTCCTGGCTGTGTTTACTGGGACCTCCCTCTCGTCTCTCTTGCTGCCTGTGATCGCTCTGTTTCACAGTTTCTTGTCTATCATAGATTTCCTGTTCTAACATCCGTAGCTCCGATATCCTCTATGTCCTAACATATCTACTCTTCACATTGTGTACGAAGTATACAATATAATATACTATGTATAAAAACATACAAAAATATGCACGAACTATGTAATGATCGTCGCACAACCTGCTCCTTTTTTTTTTTTTTTTTTTACTGTTTTGCTTCACTTTTTTTTCATGCCAACTTTGGCATTTCTGCATGCCATCTTTTCATTCCCTTGGCCGGCTCTGTGGAGCTGGCTTCGGGATGAGGCGCAGGACAAAACACAAGCCGTAAATAGATGAATTTGATTACGAAGTGATTATTTGGGTTGCCAACAGCTGGCTTCTTTTCTCCTTCCACGCTTGCTGCCAGAGCGATCTCTGATCCCCGTGTCCAAACGGGGAAAACATGGCTGTGAGAAGAGCTGCGACGGGGCCCTTGTCTAACCACCCAGATCGCTTTCAGCGTCTCTTTGGTCTTTAAAAGTGGTTGTAATTTGGATGCTCATTATTGTGATGTATGGACCGACTGCGCTTTAAGTGTGCTGTGTGTTTGCTTTGGATAAACGATAAACACATAATCCCTGGATGAATTATCGTATGACTAATAAAGACATCAATGTTGTTATTCAGCGTCAGGGGGAAAAAAAATAAAAATTTTCCTAATGATGAGCTTTGCAGGAAAGGGAGGCTTCCGCTGATGAATGAATGCAGTGAAAACATTGCGATAACGCAGTACAAGCACCATCAGACGTCGCTCATAAAAATCTACTTTTCTGCAATTTGTGGCCAGAACGAACCCTCATTATGTCCTGTTCTCTAAAGATACATTCAAAGTGAAGGGCGTCCGGGCGGCGTGGCGGTCTGTTCCCCTGCCTACCACCACAGGGATCTCCGGTTCGAATCCTCGTGTTACCTCCAGCTTGGTTGGGCGTCCCTACAGACACAATTGGCCGTGTCTGTGGGCGGGAAGCCGTATGTGGGTATATGTCCTGGTCGCTGCACTAGCGCCTCCTCTGGTTGGTCGAGGCGCCTGCTTGGGGGGGAGGGGGAAACTCCTCACTGTCAGGTGAAAAGAAGCAGCTGGTGACTCCACATGTGTCGGAGGAGGCGTGTGGTAGTGTGCAGCCCTCCCCGGATCGGCAGAGGGGGTGGGGCAGCGACTGGGACGACTCGGAAGAGTGGGGTCATTGGCCAAGTGCAACTGGGAAGAAAAAAAGAGGGGGGGGGGATACATTCAAAGTGCCGCCGTGCACAGGTCTATGGTATCTAAGAATGTTAGTTTTATTCAGTTTTAAAAATCAATGTCAAATAAAGACACAACACGCTTCCTTCCAACCAAAATAGATACCATTGAGTTAAACTGTTGTGTGTTGAAATTACTCTGCTTTTACACACACGCACACACACACGCACACACACACATGCACAAACGCACACTCACACACATGCATGCACAAACGTATGCATGCACACACACGCCAGCTCAGCTTCCTGTAGTTTGATTGCTCAGTATACAATATCTTAGCCTGCTTCTAAGTGCTTCCAGCCCTTCTCCGTCGCCTCTCCACACATTTTGACAAGTGGCTGGATGACATAATGGATACAGTGATGTGAGTTTTCCTAATCACATCAAATCATACTCCTGTTCCCTGCTCACTGCAGTTATTTTACTCACACGACTGAGGCCATCCTTGAGCTTTACATAAGTTAGAATGATTAACCCACATATCGATAAGCTGTTCGCAGATGTATCACTGCACAGATATAGGATGGAGGTGTGTGGATGTCTACATATATATAGGATGGAGGTGTGTGGGTCTCTACATATATGTAGGATGGAGGTGTGTGGGTGTCTACATATATTTAGGATGGAGGTGTGTGGGTATCTACATATATGTAGAATGGAGGTGTGTGGATGTCTACATGTACGTAGGATGGAGGTGTGTGGATGTCTACATATACGTAGGATGGAGTTGTGTGGATGTCTACATATATGTAGGATGGAGGTGTGTGGATGTCTATGGCGGCGTCGTGCGCAGGGGCATCTACTTCATACATGACCTGACTGCACACTTGAGCAATGTAACCAATAGATGATAGTGGCTAATAGGCGATGGTTAAATGGCGGAGGTAAGCAGAGCGACAGGATTGGACAGAAAGGGACACGGCGAGCAGAGAGACGGACTGTCCCTGGGTCACGGGTGTCATGTTTAACGAGGAGGAGATTCTCCTGTGTTTGACACTGTTATGGGGGGCTGGCTCTTGTGTTTGACAGGCTCGCCGCTCCGCTGCCCTCCGTGGCTGAGGTAGAGGGGGACGTTGGACTACTTAGGGGTGCAAGTATCAGACGTAGACAGACTAAACAAACTGGAGCAGCGAAAGTTTTCTATCTGCGACACAATGTTTAGAGATGGAGATTTGGGCATGTCTGACAACACTTACACCCAAATAAGGAGTGTTTTGGGTCAGGTAGTTTGGCCAGACTATAGAACACACACACACACACACACACACACACACACACACACACACACACACACACGCACACACACTCTCTCTCGCTCTCTCTCTCCCTCCCTCTCTCGCTCGCTCACTCTTGCTGTCTCTCCCGCTCTCTCTTGTTCTCTCTCTCCCTCTCTCTGTCCATGGGGTTTGTTTGTGTGCATGATGAGTCCATTTACTTTAAAGCATGGGATTAGGTTTTAAGCAATTATTCCCTCAAGTTTTTTTTTTTTGCAAAGCACATTTTCATGACTGCATTAACAGCATTTTAGGAAAGTTAACCAATCAAAGTTATTATACTACTGCAATACTGTATCATTATCATATTATTCAATTTTCTTTTTTTTTCATTTGCAGGTTCATGAAGAAAGCTGGCTCTGTTGTTGATGCGGTAACGTGGCAACAGTAGGTATTTTACCCTTTTTTCTACCATATATTACTTTTTTTCCCCCTCTGACAAAAACCTGATTAAAGTTAAGAGCATGTAAAACAGCTCTTACCCAGCAGGATTGCATACACACAGGTTACTATTTCAATTTGAATTCATTATCATGATGTACCCTCTGAATCATTAGTAGTGGGTACACACACACACACACACACACACACACACACACACACTAAATCTGCACAGACATACATCTCAAATCTTTACACGGAAAACGTGCACAAACGCACATGTAGACACGGTCACGCCCTGTGTGAGCAAGTGAGAAGTCATTAAGGACATGGTCAGGTCTAATTAGGAGCAACGGAAGGAGGAAGGGGTGTCAGTCAGGTTTAGAAAAACACCACCCACACTGTTAAAGTCAAACCATATGCCTGAGCTCATTCCCCCGTCAATTAGACCGTTTTACACGGGAGGACCAGATTCCTGTCTAACCAGCCTGCGTGACAGACACTTTGACCTCTTCAAAAAAAAAAAAGCCGGGCTAATAAAAGTGGGAACGAATCATTAACACATCTATTACATGGGTTTCACTCCACAACAGCTAGTTAAAGTTGTTTTGAATCATATTGAGTGAGCAAAAAAAGCAGCTTTCATTAAAACTAGCTTAGAGAAGCCCTGTCCTGCTATACAATAAAACCCATAGCCTTGTAGCTTAGAGCAGTGTTTCCCAACCCAGTCCTCAAGGACCCCCTATCCTGCAGATTTCCTTTGCAATCCTGAATAGGTACCTGTTTGCAGTTATTCAACCAATCAGCAATGAATTATGTCAGATTTTGCACAACTTGCATAATTAAGTGCTATGAGACCATTGGTTGAGTAAGTACAAGCAGGGCTACCTATGCAGGGTTACAATGAAAATCTGCAGGATAGGGGTTCCGTGAGGACTGGGTTGGGAAACACTGGCTTAGAGGTCGGGCGTCCGGGTAGCGTAGCGGTCTATTCCGTTGCCTACCAACACAGGGATCTCCGGTTCGAATCCCCGTGTTACCTCCGGCTTGGTCGGGCGTCTCTACAGACACAATTGGCCGTGTCTGCGGGAGGGAAGCCAGATGTGGGTATTTGTCCTGGTCACTGCACTAGCACCTCCTCTGGTTGGTCGGGACGCCTGTTCAGGGGGGAGGGGGAACTGGGGGGAATAGCGTGATCCACCCACGCGCTACGTCCCCCCGGTAAAACTCCTCACTTGTCAGGTGAAAAGAAGCGGCTGGCGACTCCACATGTATCAGAGGAGACATGTGGTAGTCTGCAGCCCTCCCCGGATTGGCAGAGGGGATGGAGTAGCGACCAGGACGGCTCGGAAGAGTGGGGTATTTGGCGGGGTACAATTGGGGAGAAAAATGGGGGGGAAATAAAAAAAAACTAGCTTAGAGAACCCTGTCTTGAAGCATTTATAGATCATGAAGCACTGATTCGTGGTTTTAATTTTATGCAGTTTTGTTTGTGTGTGTTTCTAATTCATAATGAAACACCAACCTCTTTTTTCACTACTTTTTTATTCAAATATGATTGGAATTTAATTCCACAATACCCCAAGACAGCCAGGTCTCTCTCTCTCTGTCTCATATGTTTTTCAAAGGCTATCCCAGATACCTGAGTGCGCCGGCATGTGGACATATTTAGAAAACACACTGCAGTACAGTCTATTTTCAGCACATGCTGCCTTTTCTTTGACCGTCGAAGGCACAGTTGTTTTTTATTTTATGGTTAAGAAATATGTTCCACATAAACTCTATTTCAAATCTAATCCCAACCTCAGCTGCAACCTTATACTAACTCCAACCCTTAACCTCAGCCTTAATTGGATACGGTATCGGATTCTGCGTGGATACAGTATCTGATGGCCAACCCTAGCCTCATCATGGTTGGCAAACAAGCTCAGTGATATGAAAAGGTAGCTCATGATCAGAGAATCAGATTCAGACTCAGAATCATGTTTACTGGCTATGTAGGTTTGCAAGAAACATGGAATTTGTCTCCGGTTTCGTGACTCTCAGTGTACTTAACATAGAATAACAACACTACAACACAACAATCTTCAGATGTATACACAAGGATTGACATATACAGGTGAAGTAAGAGGTGATAAAGTGCAGTGGTGCAGAGAATATATCAGAGATGCTGAAATAGATGTGAGCAGGTTACTTACATACATGCCTGAGGTAGACGGACATGACAGAGCGTACCAGAATATGTACAATGTACATTACAGTATATACAACATGGTTGGATTTATTTGACAGTGTCAAGCATTCATTTGAATTACAGCCTGCGGAAAGACACTTTTTATGTCTGGTTGTTTTGGGGTACAGTGCTTTGTAATGCCTCCCAGAAGGGAGGAGTTGGAAAAGGTTGTGACCAGGGTGTGATGGGTCTGCAGTGATGTTGCCTGCCCGATTCCTGACTGGAGGTGTATAAGTCCTGTATGGAGGGCAGGTTGGCACCAATTATTTATGTTGGGGGTGGGGTTCCCCGCAACCCGCGGGTTCCCCACCCTTTTTCTCCCTAATTGTACTTGGCCAATTACCCCACTCTTCCAGGCCGTCCTTGTCGCTGCTCTACCCCATCTGCCGATCTGGGGAGGGCTGCAGACTACCACATGCCTCCTCTGATATGTGTGGAGTTGCCAGCCGCTTCTTTTCACCTGACAGTGAGGAGTTTTGCTGGGGGGACATAGCGCGTGGGAGGATCACGCTACCCCCCCCCCCGAACAGTCACCCCGACTGACCAGAGGAGGCGCTAGCGCAGCCACCAGGACACATTCGGCTTCCCACCTGCAGTCACGGCCAATTGTGTCTGTAGGGATGCCCAACATAGCCAGAGGTAACACGGGGATTTGAACCGGAGATCCCTGTGTTGGTAGGCAACAGAATAAACCGCCACGCCACCCGGACGCCCCCTGCACCAATGATTTTCTCTGTAGACTTAACTGACTGTTGTAGTCTGTCCCTGTCCTGTTTGGTGGCCGATCCAAACCAGGCTGTGATGGATGTACAGAGGACAGACTGGATTATTGCAGTGTAGAACTGAATCAGCAGTTCCTGAGGCAAATTGAACTTCTTGAGCTGACGGAGAAAGTACATTCTCTGCTGGCCTTTTTGGTGATTGTGTCTATGTTGGATGCCTACCTTAGGTCCTGGGAGATTGTGGAACCCAGAAATCTGTAGGTTTTCACCACAGACACCATGCTGTTGAGTATGGTGGTGGGGGAGGGGGTAGTGTTGGGGGACTCCTCCTGAAGTCCACTGCCATCTCCACTGTTTTGAGCGTGTTCAGCTCCAGGTTGTTATGGCCGCACCAGAGCTGGTCCAGCTGATTAACCTCCCGTCTATATGCAGACTTGGTTACCATCTCAGATAAGGCCAGTGATGGTTGTGTCATCCACAAACCTCAGGTCACCTGAGCTGCAGTCATTTGTGTAGAGAGAGAAGAGTAGAGGGGAGAGCACACATCCCTGGGGGGCGCCAGTGCTGATTTTCCCTAGCCTCACCAGCTGCCTCCCATCTGTCAGAAGTTTTTAATCCACTGGAAAATGGGGGCTGGTACACTGAGCTGGTTGAGTTTGGAGTGGAGGATATCTGGGACAACGCTGAGCTGAAGTCCACAAACAGGACCCTTCCATATGTCCTTTGGGAGTCGAGGTGTTGGAAGATATAGGCTAATTTCATGTTGACTGCATCTTCCACTGACCTGTTTGCTTGGTAGGCAAACTGCAGGGGGCCGAGCAGGGGGCCTTGGATTTCCATCAGGTGGGCCAACACCAGTCTGTCGAAGGATTTCATGACCCCAGATGTTAGGGCAATGGGCCTGTAGTCATTTAATCCTGTGATACAGGGTTTCTTGGGGACTGGGATGATAGTGGAGCTCTTGAAGCAGGAAGGGACTTCACACAGCTCCAGTGATCTGTTGAAGATCAGTGTGAAAATGGGGGCCAGCTGGTCGGCACAGACTTTCAGACAGGAGGGTGACAGGGCCCGGTGCCTCCCTGGTCTTCTGTCTTTGGAAGCACTTGCACATGTCCTCAACACAGATCCTGAGTGCGGGTGGGGGTTCGGTGGGGAGGAGAGAGTGGCTGGCAGGGAGTGCAGTTGGTTGTGTGTTGTGGCCAGAGAGGGGGAGGGGTGTGAATGTTTGCTTTTCAAACCTGCAGTTAAACCCATTTAGGTCATCAGCCAGTTGCTGGTTCCCTGCAGTGTGGAGGGATGGTCTCCTGTAGTTGGTAATGTCTTTCAAACCTCTCCAGACTGATGCTGGGTCGTTGGCAGAAAACCTGTTTTTCAACTTTGCAGAGTAGCACCCTTTTGCCACTCTGATCTCTTTTTTGAGTGTATTTCTGGCTTTGTTGTGCCGGATCCTATCTCCACTCCTGTAGGCTTCCTCTTTGGCTTGATGAAGCTACCTGAGTTTTGCTGTGAACCAGGGCTTATTTGTTGTTGAAGGTACAGATAGTTTTGGTGGGCACACACATGTCTTCACAAACGCTGATGTAAGATGTCAGTGTCAGTAAGGTCGTCCAGGTCTGTAGCTGCTGCCTCAGAAACACCCCAATCAGTGCAGTCGAGGCAGTCATCATGGGGTTCACTGGTTTGCTGCTCCACATGTGGGTTTGAAGAACCCTAAAGTGGAAGTGGAAATGAATAAGACTCAAAGTATATCACAGTACATCTGCCGCTGGTGTTCAGATGACCAAGGACAGGGTACAGTAGGCTACTTTAGCCCAAGGAGCTGTTATTAGTGAAGCAGGATTGCAGCATTTTATATGCATATATATTGATCACATCTAGGGACAATTTAGTACGGCCGATTCACCTGACCTACGTGTCTAAATTGTCTCTAGGTGTGAATGTGTCGGCCCTGTGATGGACTGTCGGCCTGTCCAGGGTGTCTCACCGCCTGCCGCCCAATGACTGCTGGGCTAGGCTCCAGCATCCCGCGACCCTACTTTGGATAAGCGGCTTGGATAATGGATGGATGGATGGATGGATGGATATATTGATCAGCAGTTAGACTTACTGTGCCCTAATTAACTCCGCTTCCTTGCCATTAAGTAAAGTTGACATTATTTTAACTTGTACAGTGTTACAGTCATCGGTGTCTCTTTTTTGTCTCCAAACAAATTGCCAAATGGCCTCGTGTGTGAAGAATTCTTAAAGCGTAGCAGATTACAGCCCAGAAAACTTGCACTGCATCTTATCTGATTTCTAAAATCCTAGTTTTTCAATTATATTCCTTTCACTTGTGACCAACGAGGATTCACTCACAATGAAGTGACAGCGTTAAAAAGGTAGATGTACAGTGCAGAAAGGTTAAAGATAAAGCAAAATTAAAACTGACCTTTTTTTTACCTTGTTATTGCATTTCCCCAGTCATATGCATTTATTCAACAACTTGTGCCTAACCCCCCTCCCCCCCAATTCAGTTTTGTACTTATTTTACATCAACATTTATTCACCTAAACTTCCTCTAAAACAGTTGAGGTTCCGTGATTGCATCACCAAGTCCAAGGGGGGCGGTCATAAAGCATTCCAACCAATATAAAAATTTTTGCACCATCCAATCAAATTACATTCCTGCCTACATTTTGTCCTGCCCTGATATCCTGTTTTACTTGAAAATGTGTCGCACTACGGAAGCAAGATACGCTCTGAATGGTGTTTCATGTTGTCTTTGCATTGTCTCACCCAATGGGTGCTGATCATTTACAGCTGGGAGAGACAGCAGAGATGCTGACGATTTGTGTTCAGTCCGTGCCTTGCTGGGAATGTACTTTTTGGTCTGGTATTTCCCAAGGGAGCTACATATCCTATCCATCAACCCTCTTGTATTTATTTTCTAATGTATCATGATATATAACCCGGCCCACATGGAAGAAAACAAATATATCTTACACTGTCTCCCACTCCTTCTCAAGATGGTCCATTTAGAGGGTTGACCCTTGACCTTCGATGTACATGTCATGTAGTCTTTGTCATTTTTCTCCTCTGTGCTGCTGCTATCCTGTCTTCTCCCGTCGAAGCCTCGGCCTCTAATCCAAGGTCTTACCGTGTTTTCCATCGCTTGATATTTCGCCCATTGCGGTTTCCTTTTGGAATAGCCAATCACATGTTTGATACCAAACTGATCTATATTGGCTGCTAAGTGTTAATTAAATGTTACGTGGTCTCAATGTTGCCAGTCTATCTTTGATTTGGGGCTGGTGGTCAGCAGTGGTTGAGTGAAATGAAGTGAGCTGACCAAACCCATCTCTGTGTGGAACTATGGGATGGTGTTGTTCATTAGAGCTCTGCACTTAATGGCGCCATGGTCAGTTTAGCTGCCAGGGTTTTTATGTCTCCTTTATGTTCTTTCAAAGGGAAACATGTTAGTGGGGCTCAAGGGACGGTAATGCATATGAACACCATGAAAATTCTTCTTCTTCTTTCAGCTTTGTTCCCTCTTGCTCAGGGGTCGCCACAGCGGATTTTATAGTTTTCTTTGGTATCCTGTGAGGGTATGGCACCAGTGGCGGTCGTTGTTAACCCAAGCCTTGACCGATCCAGTAGTGAGCCTTGACCGATCCAGTATAGACTTGTCAGTCTGCCGAAATTTCACGTCGGATGCCCTTCCTGACACAACCACTAACCCTATGGACGGGGGCACAGGTAAAGCGCTGGATGCCATCCCAGTATTCATGGACTTGCGCCAATGCCTATCGCCATGAAAATTAAATATTAAAAATATTCTGCATCACTCGAAAAATGTTGGCTATTGGAGGTGAACACAACCTTAACTAAAAATCTTTTAACCCTGCTTATATTGATAAAAACAACTCGTTACCATGTTGTTTAGGGTAAAGGTAGACAAATTTAAACTTCCATTACAACAGTGTTCAAGTTATTGTAGATGTTATTCCCTCAGTGTTTAAATGCGTTTTTTACACATGGAAACGGGAATTTATGTTTATAGGAAGCAGACTTCCTCTATCACTGATTCTTGAGATAAGGGGCAAAACATGTTTTAGGTCTTGTAATTTTTTTAAATACTACATTAATTTCAAATGGATATATTTATAGACAAAGGTCTAATCTAACAAACCATGTAAGGGAACAGGTTTTCTTATTAAAACACTTTTTATGAAAATTGACATTTATTCACTTCATAACTTGATTTGAGTCAACTCTGAGACATGCCAAAAAGCTTGCTATTTTAATTTGATCAATTCAGCAAGAGTGTAAAGTCCCCAAGTATCTAACAATGGTGTTCTGTAACAGAGTTAAGTAATAAAATGCATTATATACATTTTTGTTCTGATTTCACACTATTTTGGAAAAATCCAATTTTGAAATCCCTTAATTTTGTGTATTCATTTTTAAGATTAAGCGTATATATAATCAATGTTCTTAGGCAAAGAAGACATCATTGCATGTAGTTCAGTGCAGTGGCGGCTGGTGCTAAAAAAAAAATTTGGGGGGGGGGGCGCAATTTACCTTGGCGCGGCACACCTGACTGCTGCTTTAATGTCCACACAGTCACAGAGTTATTAAGAAGGACAATGTAGCCTATAGATTTGATCAGGGTCCGTAGACAGTGGACGACAGTCGAGACGAGGCATCGTGGTGGGTGTGAACATGATTGACAGCCACGAGAATTGTCCAATCACATTAGATCACAAAAAAACATTAAAACAATACCAATTCGCTGCCAATAAAAGTGGGAGTGTCTGGGGCGCACAGAACTGCGCCCCCTGGAAAATCTGAAGAAAACAATTAGACAGCAACCTCAGGTCACCTGCTTGCCACAGGTTTGAGGGCTTACATAAGGTATCGTTTGGTCAGCGCTCCTCACCCAGGAAGTACATATATGTATTCAGACAGAAACCAACCAAATACCATTTGAACCAATATTTAATGGCTGCTGACAGGCGCTCACAGTCTGAAAAACACTTTTATTTCATAATTATTTGCATTATACAACTAAATTATATATATCTTGTTGAAGTAGATTTTCATCTCTTGATATTTGAAGGGGGCGGTGCCCCAGCGCCCTGTACTGGCCAGCTGCCACTGTTGGTGTTTTAATATGTAAACACAATAAATTGAACAAAGAGTAACATATTTCTTTGAAAAAGGACAAAAACCTTTATCTTGACAATTACTGACAGGTTTTGTGCAAAGTAAACGCTACAATCTTGAATAATTATATGCAAACCAATTTTCTAATGCTGGCATGTCCAATCCATCCATCAGTATCCAAATCCTCAATACTTTTTAATGGTTACTGCCGTGCAGGACTTGGTTCAGGAAAATGATTCGGTGCACAGTGTTTTACATCGTCACCACAGGAGCATACTGCAGAGGATAAGGCAGGTCGAGGTGAGCTCGAAGAAGTGAAGGGGTTGTGATAAACTAGCATTTCCCTCACCTTGTGGGGTGAGGGAAATGTCAGGTCAGGCATGGCACATTAACCCACCACTGACATCCAGCAGCATTGGCAGACTTACTTACAACCTTACTGGCAACCACTTAGACGACACCCTGATTTCATTCCACCTCCGTGAATAATAAACTCTTGTTCTTTGCAAGTATGCAAGTTTATTGCCCCATTTGTTATTTGTTATTAATGATTTAAAATAGCGCCCATTTCTGTCTTTCTTATGCAGAGCATGAGTATTTGAGCTGAATTTCTTCTTTTCCAGTAATCGTAGCTGGAGAGTCTAAAAAGTTGGAAAGTTAGACTTTTTTTCCCCAGTTTTTGTTTGTTTTTGATTAAGCTTTTGAGTTAACATCTCTAAGTTATGATTTTAATCATTGTTCGTCATCATTTTTTTTTCACCCTTTCTAATTCCAAACACAATATATTTTTTTTAAAATTTTTCCCCTTTTTCTCCCCAGTTGTACTTGCTCAGTTACCCCACTCTTCCGAGCCATCCCAGTCGCTGCTCCACCCCCTCTGCTGATCCCAGGAGGGCTGCAGACTACCACGTGCATCCTCCGATACATGTGTAGTCGCCAGCCGCTTCTTTTCACCTGACAGTGAGGTGTTTCACCAGGGGGATGTAGCGCGTGGAAGGATCACGCTATTCCCCCCAGTTCCCCCCCCCCCCCCCGAACAGGCGCCCCGACAGACCAGAGGAGGCACTAGTGCAGCGACCAGGACACATACCCACATCCGGCCTCCCACCCGCAGACACGACCAATTGTGTCTGTAGCGACACCCGGCCAAGCCGGAGGTAACACGGGGATTCAAACTGGCGATCCCCGTGTTGGTAGGCAACAGAATAGACCCAAGCATAATATTTTATCAGAAACGTCACTGTTGGTGTGTCTTTATGACTTGGCAATTTGCAGGAGCGGTGGTGATACACATGGATGTTCACTTCACCTGCTGCTGCTACACTTTTCATACATGACTCTGGCTAGGCCTAAGACCTCATAGTAGCGTAAATGCATTTTGTGGAGAGTAATGAGCAGTCTCCTTAGTTGAGGTGCATCCTTTACGAACAGCCTGAATGTATCGTCAGGAAAGTTTGTTCATTCATCTTTCTCTGTTTGTTGGATGCCCGTCCACATTCAGGAGTATGGCTCGGCTCTCTTGTTGTTTTTCTGCTCTCCTGGGCTCCTGCTGTGTGTGTTGGAGAGGTCTTCTCTCAGCCGTAGGTGACCTTCTGAAGAACCTTGGCACATAGACCCCGTAACATCTCCTTTTATCTTTTCTTCTCTTATCATCATTTCTCATTATCGTCATGATCTCTCTCTCTCGCTCTCTCTCTCTCTCTCTCTCTCTCTCTCTCTCTCTCTCTCACTCACTCAACCCCCCCGTCTTTCTCTTCCATACAGATAGGCAGTGAGCAAACTGAAACACTGGACATTAACATGCAGGCATAGATGTATAGACACACACACACACACACACACACACACACACACACACACACACACACACACGCAGTTGGATGCCTCAGTCCATCTGACTGGATCTGGGGTCTACCTGTTTCCAGCTGTATTCTGCAATCCTACATTTTGGCAGGCAGTGGAATTGGCGTTACAAGTATGGTTTGATATGTCCCATATCATCGCAGCTGTGGTCCGCTGATTTACTATGCATTATGAATCCTCTGTGAAACACTGCGAACGATACATTACGATTTGGATTTCGTTGTTGTTACCGCTGCCATGTTTAAACTTAATTTATACAGGGTCAGTAGGAAGGCCATGAATTGGAGTTGACTTTTAATACGGCGTTTCTCCTAGGTGGTATTGTAATCGACAACAAACGTTCATGCTCTCTCTCTCTCTCTGTGTTGTACAAAGTGTACAGGGTGTAAAATGTACTTGGGTAACACTCATATTTCATTTCCCATAAAGTTACTACATGGATGGCAGAGTTAAGCAAGCGGAGGACTTTCTGAAGACCCGCCTGTTGGACACGCTGACTGAGCAGATCACTAAAGTCATCAAGGTGAGAGGGGTTTTTTTTACATCATCGCCGACCTTGAAATAATCTCATTTTTTAATCTGTCACGTCATCATTATCCTCCCCTTCCCATTAGAGTCAGCTCAAAGCCCAAAGACGCAGTGTAGACTTTAACACTGCAAAAAAGACAAAGCTAGCGTCCAGGTAGTGTAGCGGTCTATTCAATTGTCGCCAGTTCGAATCCCCGTGTTACCTCCGGCTTGGTTGGTCGTCCCTACAGACACAATTGGCCGTGTCGGCAGGTGGGAAGCCGGATGTGGGTATGTGTCCTGGTCGCTGCACTAGCACCTCCTCTGGTGGGTCAGCGTGCCTGTTGGAGGGGGGGGGGGCTGGGGGGAATAGTGTGATCCTCCCACACGCTACGTCCCCTGGTGAAACTCTTCACTGCCAGGTGAAAAGAAGCGGCTGGTGACTCCACATGTATCGGAGGAGGCATGTGGTAGTCTGCAGCCCTCCCTGGATCGGCAGAGGGGGTGGAGCAGCAATCGCAACGGCTTGGAAGAGTGGGGTAATTGGCCAAGTACAATTGGGGAGAAAAAGAGGGGAAAATCCAAAAAAAATAAAAAGACAAAGCTCATCAACATATTTTCTTTTGTTTTAAGTCTCATAATGCTCATTTCAAGATGTTGC
Source organism: Lampris incognitus (assembly GCF_029633865.1). Taxonomy (NCBI): domain Eukaryota; kingdom Metazoa; phylum Chordata; class Actinopteri; order Lampriformes; family Lampridae; genus Lampris; species Lampris incognitus. The sequence goes on along the minus strand of NC_079223.1, from coordinate 43,176,584 downwards.
TTGTATAATGTTCTTACCCCACTGGCAGATATTGTTGCTTGTTTCAAGAAAGTGTACCTTCTTTCATTATTATAAGACTTGTTATGAGGAATCCTCATTAACAGGGAAATAAACGTTAAACCAAGGAACTCAATTTGAGGTAAGTCTTTCATATTCGTAGTAAATGTCTTGAAACAAGTCCTAGCATCATAAAACAAGAGCACTTTCTGGAAGGAAGCAATGATATCTGCCAGTTGGGGTAAGAACATTTTACAAGCAATATCTGGAAATAAGCATCGTGAGACTTCAAGCATGATAAAAATCCCTTGATACACATGTCTTTTGTTTGCAGTGACGTTATAATCCTGAAGATTTACATGTAAAAAAAAAAAGATCCTTTCCATTTTATCTAACACAAGATTAAGATTATAGACGATCCACCAAACGTGAATGCTTTTGCAGTTGCTGGTTGTAGCAGTTGCTGACAGGTAGGAGGACATTTCCTGGAAATATTTAGGTCTTCAGCACAGCAAACGCAGAAGAGCTGTAGCGGAGAGGGGTTTAGTTTGGAGAGGAGCCAGAGTTGTTGTGGCCAGCAGGCAAATACGGCAGAAGGAGCTCATAAAATACCTTCGCTAATATATTATAACATCAACAAGAGGAGCCCGGGTTCGACCATGTTTTCCTTGTTTCACGGTGGGGAAGGTGCCGGCAGAAGTACCAATGACTCAGTTTCGTTTTTGAAGGCAATGACCGGGATGAATGAATGAGCGTCACCATAGCTGTCGGGAAATTAACGGAATAGTTCAGGATTTTTCAAGCCGATCTCCGTTTTGTACTTACCGCTTATGTAGTACATAGGTTCATTTTCACAATAATCCATCCTTTTCTTCACACTGGGCACACAGCTCCACTTTTACAGTTCAAATTTACGGTCGTTTTTATTCACTAAATGTCCTCTTACTATTTGCTGTGCCGTGGCTGCGCTGCAAGTAGCACGGAAGGAAGACGACTACTGTCCATGAAAAATGGTTGTACATTTTTTAGATGACCACCCGAATTTGCTATGATAGACTGCTGCAGTATTATCATGTTAGCTTTGGAGTATGTGGGGGTTTTTTTTTTTGTGTGTGTGTTTTTCATTGAACAAGGTTTGTGGATTTGTCCCCCAGTAACTGCGGTGATTTCTAGATGGCGAGTTGGAGCTGAGTGTCCAGTATGAAGAAATACATGTAATTTGAAAAGTGAGAACTTCTTATTACTACATAAGGACAGGAAAAACTTTATCAGTTATCATCAGAAAGTATCAGCTGGCCTTTAAGCAAAAAGCAAGATCCTCAGGGTTGCAACAGTATTTAAGGCATGATGACACTTGATTGGATTAAGCAGGTACAGGTAGGGCGTCCGGATGTCGTGGCGGTCTATTCCATTGCCTACCAACATGGGGATCACCGGATCGAATCCCTGTGTTACCTCCGACTTGGTCGGGCATCCATACAGACACAGTTGGCTGTGTCTGTGGGTGGGAAGCTGGATATGGGTGGGTCCTGGTCGCTGCACTAGCGCCTCCTCTGGTTGGTCGGGGCGTCTGTTCGGGGGGGGGGGGGATAGCGTGATCCTCCCACACGCTCCATCCCCCTGGTGAAATTCCTCACTGTCAGGTGAAGAGAGGCTAGCGGCTCCACGTACTGTGGGGAAAATAATTATTTGACCCCTTGCTGATTTTGTAGGTTTGCCCACTTACAAAGAATGCAACAGTCTATAATTTTAATCATATGTACATTTTAACAGTGAGAGATGGAATCCCAAAGAAAATTCCAGAAAATCACATCATATGAATTTATAAAAATTAATAACCACCTGATTTAGAAAAATAAGTATTTGATCCCCTACCAAACAGCATGTGTTCTGGCTCCCACAAACCAGTTAGTTTTTCTTTAAGATGCACCCCCAATCCCAACTAATTACCCACATAAAATACACCTGCATCACCTCGTTACCTGTATAAAAGACACCTGTCCACACCCAATCAATCAGATTTCAACATCTCCATCATGGGCAAGACCAAAGAGCTGTCTAAGGACACCAGGGACAAGATTGTAGACCTGCACAAGGCTGGGATGGGCTACAAGAGAATTGGAAAGCATCTTCGAGAGAAAGTAACAACTGTCGGTGCAGTTATCAGGAAATGGAAGGAACACCACACCACCGCCAACCTCCCTCGGTCTGGGGCTCCACGCAAGATCTCGCCTCGTGGGGTGTCCCTGATCATGCGAACGGTGAGGAATCATCCCAGAACCACAAGGGGGGAACTGGTTAATGACCTGAAGGCAGCTGGGACCACAGTTACAAAGCAAACGGTTAATAACACACTACGCTGTCATGGATTAAAATCCTGCAGCGCACGCAAGGTCCCACTGCTGAAGAAGGCACATGTACAGGCCCGTCTGAAGTTCGCCAATGAACACCTGGACGACTCAGAAGAGGCCTGGAAGAAGGTGATGTGGTCGGATGAGACCAAAATAGAACTTTTTGGGCTCAACTCAACCTGCCGTGTTTGGAGGGTGAAGAACACGGAGTACAACCCAAAGAACACCATCCCCACCGTCAAGCATGGGGGTGGCAACATCATGCTTTGGGGGTGCTTTTCAGCCACGGGGACAGGACAACTCCATCGCATTGAGGGGAGGATGGACGGGGCCATGTACCGTGGAATTCTGGACCAACACCTCCTTCCCTCAGTGAGAGCGCTGCAGATGGGTCGTGGATGGGTGTTCCAACACGACAACGACCCAAAGCACACCGCCAAAGCAACCAAAGAGTGGCTGAAGAAGAAGCACATCAAGGTTCTGGAATGGCCTAGCCAGTCTCCAGACCTGAATCCAATCGAAAATCTTTGGAGGGAGCTTAAAATTCGGGTTGCCAGGCGACAGCCTCGAAACCTGAATGATTTGGAGGCTGTCTGCAGGGAGGAGTGGGCCAACATCCCTGCTGAAATGTGAACAAACCTTGTCAGAAACTATAAAAACCGTCTGACATCTGTGCTGGCCAATATTGGCTTTTCTACTAAATATTAACATAACGTTTGTCTAGGGGTTCAAATATTTATTTTGGACCAAAAATATGCAAATAGATTCATAAAATTCATACAATGTCTTATCCCACTTTTTTTGGACATATTCTGTCTCTCACTGTTAAAATGAACCTACGCTTAAAATTATAGACTGTTGCACTCTTTGTAAGTGGGCAAACTTACAAAATCAGCAAGGGGTAAAATAATTATTTTCCCCACTGCATGGGGGAAGGCATGTGGTAGTCTGCAGCCCTCCCCGGATCGGCAGAGGGGATGGAGCAGCGACTGGGACGGCTCGGAAGAGTGGGGTAATTGGCCAAGTTCAATTAGGAAGAATAAAGGGGAGGGGGGGAGGCAGGTATAGATAACGGATGAACTCCCACCAGTTACTCAACTTCCAACTCTTTAGCACAAACTCTTAGCACATGGCCCGTGACTTTGTTTAAATGTAGTTCTCATTTCTGCCACTTTTGCCAAGTTATGTGTCCGTTTATTTCCCCGTGTTTTTGTGATAATACAGGCACATGTGTGAAGCACAAGTGTGAATTTCAAGGGTGGGTGGGCTGTGTCCACAATGAGGTAATTCTATCAACACTCGCCGCTGTGACAGCCTCTCCGAGTTGGAAAAAGATGATAAACACCACAGGGCGCTCATGCCTCGGGGGAAAAAAAAGAACAGATCATTTACTTCCAACACAAAACAGTAAAATCATCAGCATGGGATTGCTGATCAGCTGAAGTGTGTGTGTGTGTGTGTGTGTGTGTGTGTGTGTGTGTGTGTGTGTGTGTGTGTGTGTGTGTGTGTGTGTGTGTGTGTGTGTGTGTGTGTGTGTGTGTGCGTGCGTGCGTGCGCGTGCAGGGAGTCTAGTTTGTATGGTGCCCTGGGAGACCCCCCGCCCCCCACCGGCAACTAAAAAAGCACCATTCTGCACTAGCTAATTTTTATTCAGACATTTGGAACAACACAAATAGATAATCATAACATTTAAAATTATATAGATATGAAAATATGACAGTATCAAAAAGAAGTAACAAAGACAAATAGGAGCAAATTATAGTATATAAATACAGCTAAAAAAGAGAATTGAGGGGCGTCCGAGTAGCTTAGTGGTCTATTCCATTGCCTACAGCACGTATAGCTATTTTCCAAATAATCCACGTTCAGCAACTCAAATTAAATAATGCCTGTGCAAATCCTTCCTATACACTTTCTCATCAGTGACGTGCGGTGAGGTTCGTGGCTGGCGAGGCACTGACTTTTTCAGAGTCAGATTTACAAATATATGAACCCAATATAGTAGCTTCAATTCACCATTCGTATGGCAGCTAGGAAGCAGGTTGCATTGATGAGGTCTTTAAAAATCTCTCGGGTTTTCCTTTACCTTAGCATTGTGGACGGAAATATTTAGTCTCCGTTGTTCATCCAAAGCCAAAGCTATTCTTGAAGATCCCAAAGTTTTCAAAGCAATTTGGCTTTGAATATGAGTAGTTGATCTTTCATGTCTGCTGAGGCTTCTTGGTAGATTGTTCAAGTCACAAAATCCTGTGTTAGTTAGTCCAGACATTATCGCATGTTGAGGACAAAAGACAGGGAAAGCAGAAAAGGCGGTTTCTTGTAACGCAGCCACACAGCCAGTCTTTTCAGGTGTACCACCACTCCGTTTGAAAAGAGCGAGTTATCTTCTGTCCCGTTGTTTGAAGCAAACCTTTTAGCTCCGGCATTGGTCCTCCATCATCTATCACTTCGCTTTTTGATTGAAAGTCCAGTTTTGAGAAACTTTTGAGCTTAGATATAGAAGCTACCATTTTTGCAGTCAGAATTTTTTTTCAAAATAAACGAACCGCTGTAGTGAACTTGACTCTGCGTTAAAGAAGAGCAACAGCAGAAGAAGAAAGCATCCTGTAAACCCGTGGGCTCACGCATACGCCCCCTTCAGTGAGGCAGAGGTACTGGCTGCCTCATCTCATGCTTTTTCAGTGCGGTTTTATGTAAGATCAGCAAGACTAAATATGTTATACGCATACATGAAATACATTAACTATTTTAAGGAAAGCGAGGACATATAATAAAAGTGTCTACTAACATTACATTGGTGACAAACAGTGAGAAAGCGAAAGGCACGCGCTCAACCCAGTTTGTGAGGGATTGCGCAATCCGAGGTGAGGCTCCACTCCTCGCTGCCTCAACTCGCGTATCTCCCCTCTAATTGAACAGGAAATATGCAAATTCAGCGATTTTGATAATAAAAATGATTTAAATCATTGGAATTGTACATAAATTACATTTATAGCACAGATCAGTAGACAAATATTAATATTTATTTTATTTTATCATCATTTGTTTTTTCTTTTCATGATGAAAGGTGAGGCGCCTCCCCTGCCTCCGCTGACCGCACGTCCCTGTTTCTCATGTGCGTAAGCACATATCTGCAACTTAAACAACGACTAGAAAAAAAATAAATGTTCCCTTTCAGGGGTGTACATGGTGGGTTTTTTTTTTTTTTTTCTCAAACACAATCGAAATTGGTGTCAGTAGACCAGGCTACAACTGGCTTGTGAGAGCAGGGGGTGGGAGGTGGCTGCAGGTGCAGCGTGATTGACACATTCCTGTTGTTCATTGTGCTTACAGAACACGTAGCCTAGCAAGCCTGCAGTAACTGCTATTGGTTACGCCACGATTTTGCTCATGAATAGTTGGCCCACATTTCGCCGCCTTTGCCAATTGCCTAGTTCACCTGTATGGACGTGCCAGCAGTGGCCGTGAAACCGATCACGCAAATGGCACCATTCCAGGTTTTATTTTGCAGGTGCCCCGTGCTGCCCCCGGCAAAATGCTGCCCTGGGCAGCTGCTGATGTTTCCCATATCTAAATCCACTACTGTGTGTGTTTGTGTGTGTGTGTGTGTGTGTGTGTGTGTGTGTATCTGTCTGTGTGTGCGCGCGTGCATGTTTTTGTGTGTGGTGTGTGCGTGCATATGTGTGAGGTGTGTGTGTCTGTGAGTCAATTTGTGTGTAATTCCATGTGTACAATTGGTTTGTTGCCAGTATTATTGGCTTGCAGCCATTGAAATTTGGTCAGTGTTAGGCGGTGTTTCAGCACAGGAAGAGCACATCTTCTGGTTGGGAACAATTACCAAGGTAACTCCTAGATAATGAATTTCCCTAATAGCCTTCAAAGTGACTGGGAATGAGCGAGACGTATTGCTGCCCCCTGGCACTGTGGGGATACAGGGTGAGATATACCAGGAGATGTAGCTTTCACAAGGAAACAACTTCAGTGTGGACTTTGCTGTAATGCTTACGGACCTCCGCCCTCTCATTTCAGGTCGTGAACACACATGCTCCTGGCAAGAAGGTGTGGTTGGGTGGAGTGGGGCCAGCCTGGTCAGGAGGAACCAATAATCTCTCTGACACATATGCCGCTGGCTTCCTGTAAGTCCCTCCTCTCCACATCTCAGCTTACAGAGGGCTTCATATTCATTACACTCAACCAATGAAAGGATGGGCTTCTGATATATTTAGGGTGGCCAAACATCCTGTGAAATACAAATACATCCTGTAACTGGAAAGTTAAGTAAGCGTTGAACTCAAAACGGGATTTGTTAAAAATGTGCAGTTATGGAAAAACACAGACACCTCAGCTTGTCTGTGATGCAATGTCCCACTACCTTGTCTGTCTGTCTGTCTGTCATTCTGTCATTGTCCGAGAGTGACAGCATTGCTACAATATGCCGGATAGTGGTGGGAGATTTACACCTCAACTTGTCTGTGATGCAATGTCCCACTACCTGTGTCTGTCTGTCTGTCTGTCATTCTGTCATTGTCCGAGAGTGACAGCATGGCTACGATATGCCTGATACTGGTGGGAGATTTAAAAATGGCAACCTCCTTGGCTAAATTGTCCGCCGGTTAAAAAGCAGAAGAGACTAAAAATATAGGCGGGCTGTTCACTGTTAAAAATCAATCAGCAGGGCATCCGGGTAGTGTGGGGGTCTATTCCATTGCCTATTAACACAGGGGTCACCGGTTCGAATCCCTCCCTGTGTTACCTCTGGCTTGGTCGGGCATCCCTACAGACACAATTGGCCGTGTCTGCGGGTGGGAAGCCAGATGTGGGTATGTGTCCTGATCGCTGCAGTAGCGCCTCCTCTGGTTAGTCAGGGTGCCTGTTCGGGGGGGGCTGGGGGCTGGGGGGAATAGCCTGATCCTCCCATGCGCTACGTCCCCCTAGTTAAACTCCTCACTGTCAGGTGAAAAGAAGCGGCTGGCGGCTCCACATGTATCTGAGGAGGCATGTGGTAGTCTGCAGCCCTCCTGGGATCAGCAGAGGGGGTGGAGCAGCAACCGGGACAGCTTGGAAGATGGGGTAATTGGCCGGATACAATTGGGGAGGAAAAGGGAGGGGGGGAATCAATCAGCGATTCAATTAACATATAGAACATTCTGATTGGATGGCAGTTAATGATAGCTATAACCGTTATCCAGTCAGAATAATTATTAAACAGCATTTTAACTGTCGGCTCAAATGAAGCATTCTGATTGGACAACACTGTATAATCATGATTTTTTTTTGTGGCATATTTTTGTGGCAATGCTTTCTGATTGGTAGTATAATATTAGAACAACAACTAATTATAATGATAGCAATACATTGTCACCATGTTATTTTAAAGCCAAACTATTTGTTGGTCTACAGAATATTTAATAATAAGAAAAGTAAATGTGCTTTACAACAAGATCATCAGTAAATATATGAGAATCAATGTAAGAAACACAACCAATAACCCCCATCCCCCATTCTGTTTTTTCCCATTTGTGTAAGTTGGCACTCCTAAATATTTTTGTATTGTAGGACCAGGTAAAAATGTTATCATTTATGGATATTGTCATGTTGTGATACTTTTTTTTTTGTTTTGTCAAAATCAGTAACAACAAGAAAGTATGACCAAACATTTCTTACAAAATGGGGTCTAAAATATTTGCGGGGAGTGTTATATTAAACTAGTTTTGGTTTGACCTTATACTTTACCAAAACAGCTCAATGTGATGAACCTCTGTCAGATTCTTACATGCAGTATTTTTACCTATGTAAGCAGATATCATGATATATATCTATAATCTGTAAAGTCGTATATGATTATCATGATAATAATTATATGTTCTATATCACCCAGCACTAATTTATTGATACTCTTAATGAATATAAGATTGATAAACATTTTTTGTGGGGGTGTTAAGTGAAAAAATCCCCTCCCAAAAAAAATAAAATAAACATGTTTCGTTTTGGGTGTGTCCGTGTATTGACGTGTGTTGCTCTGTATTGCAGCTGGCTGAACACGCTGGGTATGGCCGCGGTTCAGGGGATCGATGTTGTCTTACGTCACTCATTCTTCGACTATGGATACACACACCTGGTGGACCAGCAATTCAACCCTCTACCTGTGAGTCTCCCTAGCATCTCTCACTCGTTTCATCAAGGGCAAGAGCAGTGACCGGGTTATGCTCCCAATAGTCAACCTCACTCTTTATTCTCTCATGAGCTGAAGAAATGGGTCTGACCTGAGCCTTGGCTGCAAACGCGTCGGGCCCTGCAGTTGTTCTTTACCTGTCCCCATCTAGTCTCTGCCTCTCTGGCACCCTGTGCTCTTTCCCGTGGGAGCTATTAGCTGAGATGAAAGGCGTTTAGCGGCGATGAGTGGCTAGATGCAGGGGGAGACATGCCGTGTAACATTAGCCCTCTGTCAGTGGTTCAGGACAGTGCCCCCGCTCCCCTCGTCCCCCATCACAACTGTGTGTCTCTGTGTGGGAGATTGGGGTGCTGACTGATGTGCTACCTGAGATGCCGATACACACAGGCATGTTTGTAAAAATCCTCCACAACACTGTGTGAAATGGACCGCGTCCAGTTAAAACAAGGCAACTCCAGTTTTGGTATGCAACAAGTTTAGCTCCTGCTTAGGCCACAACAAATGGACATTAATGGTGGTGGGCATAAAGGCAGATGGCTTGGTTGTTGGCGTAAACGAAAAATGACTGGCTAATTTATCTGGACAGTTGGCTGTTAAGAGCAAGGATTGTTCTTTTACTTGTTCAATAATCTTTCCACAATTACAGTGGATTAGTCTATGGCCGTAGATTCATAGAACAAGGTATGTTATTGCAATTGGCAAAGTAAAACAATAAAATGAGATGTATTTCAGATATTTTTGTTTATGATATTCAGTATCGGAATGACATGAGATGGTAAATACTCAGTTTTCTTTCCTTTACATGTGGGATAAAATAAGTTGCTTCAATATGGAGCTGAACAGATTTTTTTTATTTTGCTAGAAAAATAAATTACAAGAATTAAAAGGTGATTTCAAGGGGATATTTGTGATGTTGCTTTACTATAGTTGGTCTAAGGTGAAAGAATCAGCCACAGAATGCTACAGCACACCAAGTTTCGAAAAATAAATTACAAGAATTAAAAGGTGATTTCAAGGGGATATTTGTGATGTTGCTTTACTATAGTTGGTCTAAGGTGAAAGAATCAGCCAAAGAATGCTACAGCACACCAAGTTTCGTAAAAATTATCAATGTCTAAAGAGAATTGGGTTGGTTGTTTGTACAAAGGCAACTTGAATCGCCATGCTGCAAGATGATGGAGGAATGTCATTATGTGTTGAAATATTGTAATATTATGAATCCATTACCTGTGTCTTGCAGTTGTTTTATTAGATTTTCTTTTTATTACAATTTTCCCAAATAAAAAAAATAAACTTATAATACCTTATAATATAATAATATAATATCTTCCTTTTCTTCTTTCGGCTTGTTCCCTGTTTCGATGGAAATCCATTCATCCATTATCCAAACCGCTTATCCTGCTGTCAGGGTCGCGGGGATGCTGGAGCTTATCCCAGCAGTCATTGGGCAGCAGGCAGCAAGACACCCTGGACAGGCCGCCAGGCCATCACAGGGCTGACACACATATACACACACACACACACGCACGTGAAATTATATTATCAAATCAATCAAATTGTAAAGTCTACTTTTTTAATTATCATAATGTTGGCAATTGGTAATGAAATTACACCCAACAGTATACCCTATTGGCGGCATGGTAGCGCAGTGGTTAGCATGGGCGCCTCACAGTAAGAAGGTCCTGGGTTCGAGGCCCGGGGTAGTCCAACCTTGGGGGTTGTCCTGTGTGGAGTTTTCATGTTCTCCCCGTGTCTGTGTGGGTTTCCTCCAGGGGCTCCGGTTTCCTCCCACAGTCTAAAGACATGTAGGTCAGGTGAATTGGCCATACTAAAATTGTCCCTAGGTATGAATGAGTGTGTATGTATGTCGGCCCTGTGTGATAGTCTGGCGGCCTTTCTAGGGTGTCTCCCCGCCTGCCACCCAATGACTACAGGGATAGGCTCCAGCATCCCCACGACCTTGAGAGCAGTATAAGCAGTTTGGAAAATGGATGAATATACCGTATTGTGTCCAATCAGTATAGATATAATTCTTATGGAAACGAACTCCAGGCCCTATGACCAACACTGCTGTCACTCCGGTAATATAACAAGGCTCTCCTGTATTTTTAGATTGTTAATTGGACTTTACATAACACAAATTCAAAGAAAATGGAAAATTGAAAATTATTAGTCAGCAATGGCCCAACTAGCCATTAGCTCAAATCGGCTAAGAATCAGGAAATATGATAATACTATATATATGATATATAATATAATATATGATAATATATCCATCCATCCATCCATTATAAAACCTTATAATAATAGAAGAATTATTTTTCACAAAATCCGTCGTGGTTAGTTTCTGACTCACGCATTCAGTTCCGCGTCATTTTTGCTTGCAGACCAGGTAGACAATGAGATACCTTCTATTTTCTTTCCTATTCATCTATATTGTTTTTCTGGGAACAATAATCCTCCACTACGTTCACAATGGGCCTTTTTTACGCTGATAGAACGTACTTCCAGTCTGGCGTTTTGTGTTAAACCACTTTTGCCAACATGGAAAGCGAATCCGATGGGCCGAAATTCACAACCTCCTTGGTCAACCTTCCAAGATTAACGTCCTGAGATGTCCTTCATTTAGTGAACCAGCATTCCTTCAAAGCCTCGTCAAAGTTGGAGCAGGGATATAAATTCTTCTTAGAACATTTTATCGACAACTATGAAGGTACGTGGCTAACCTAGTTGATTTACAGTAACATTATGCTAGCTTAGCGTTAGCTAAACATCTTTAGTTAGCTCAGTGTTGTATGACTTTGACTTTGTTTGAATATTAACAGTAATATATTGTATAAGTGTACATATAAGCCTTGTAGTGTTTGATAATGTAGCGTTAGCGATGATGATTGTACTTTTCTCTGTGTCTAATGTCATAAACAGGGAGGTTGTGGTCAAGTGTAGGTGTTTCAGATCGATGAAGCAACAGGTTATTTTATGAGATTAAGGAAAAAACATTAAGATAGGTTTGACCCATTCTGCTGGTAGTCTAATTTCAGTTTACATTATTTTTGATACAGTTGTTTGGTAGATCTAATTACTCAAACAATGAATTGCTGTATGCATTACAGTTGTGTTTTATGTAATGTTAATTACTAAAGATCAAATACTTTGGATGTACGTATAAACTCTAATATATTATCTTGCCTGCACAGCACAAAATATTGAAGCAACTAAGTTGTTAATAGTACAAGGGGTTCAATATTTTACTGTTGCAGATTTTCTCAGAATCACTATGAACTTGAATTTGGCTCTTTTGTTCCATACCATTTGTATTTGACAGTTACAGCCAGGATTTTCTTTAATATAAATCTTATTGATATAATTACTTGTTGTGTTCTCATTTTTTGTGAGACACACACATGCACCCACATTTTGTCTGACATATGTTTGTCTTTACTGTAGATTGTTTCCGAGCTGGCATAGAGCCTGTTCATTTGAATGGATCATCATGCACCTGTGCAGCAGGCAAAGTTCATGCAACCATCTCGTGGCCATGCTGTTTCAGAGTACCCATTACAGCATGATGTAGGTGAAGGCAGTACCACCAACTATGGCCTGCACAAGCAGTCTGAAAAACATGGCACCGGTCACGGACACAGGTAACTATGTGCAACATTGTGTAAAACCCTATGACAATAATGGATGATATATTAAAGCAAGACATTACTGCAATCATGGCTGCTTGTTCAAAGCATTCTATTCAGGACTTGGTGGTGAAGAAACCAAAGCCATCTGCTAGGATCATATGTAAATCAACACTCTGTCAAGCATACACAGGTCATGATCATTATTATTGTACTGTCATACTGTTGGCTACTGTGTGTTCATGATCATATTGTTGTATCTCTTCAAATTTTAACTTGCACGAGAAGTGTGGACAATGAGTTTAATACCTGTACTTTCAACATTTATGTTTTTTTATGCTTCATTTATTTCAGGATCTCTCCCTGACCCATCAGTGTTGGCACTTGGGGAAGGACTAAAAAGCCTCAGACCCCAACCGCTACTATCTTCGGTTCTGCATGGCTTGTCTGAGCTTTCACTGGTTGACTCCAGGTTTGGACCTGTGCCGTGAGGTTCACCACTGTCATTAGTGTTTTCTTGCTGTGGCCACAAGTCATGTCAAACACCCAGATGCCCCAGCATTCCCCAAACTCCCTGGGGATGGTGCCAAATTTTCACTGCCATATACTTCATCCCAAACTGCCACCAGTTCTTCCATTTGGAGAGCCTAGCTCTCACACGGAAGATTACAGCTATGATAGAGGAGGGCACACAGGAGCAGTCTGAATGTCCATTATGGAAAGAAATGCGCCAGCGTAGATTAACAGCCAATAGGTACTATGAGGTTTACCATGTGCGAGGGGAGTCTTCTGGTCAGGCACTGGCAGCACAAATAATTAAGGGAGTGTGACAAACTAGCTCAATGAAAAGGGGCCTCCAGCATGAACCTCAGGTGACAGAACATTACTCAAAATTGTTCAATGTAAATGTCTCACCCTCTGGCATTGTCATATATCCTGATGCTGCTCACCTTGGTGCCAGCCCAGATGCAAAAGTTTATGACCCTAATGCAGCTTCTAGTTGTGGGCTTGCAAAAGTTAAATGCCCAGAAATCTGTAACATTTCTGAGGTGGGGCATGTCTAATGTATGAATGGCCAGACAAAATTAAAAAAAGAAGAAAAGGAAACATTAATTCTACTGGCCGGTTCAAGGTCAATGGCAATAACTGGATTGAGCTGGTGTAATTTCATTACTGAAATGGAGGAGGACATAACAGTTGAAAGAGTACTGAGGGATGATGAAGTAAATTTTATTTGTTTAGCTCAGTATCACAAATTACAAATTTGCCCCAGGGGTCTTTACAGCAATGCATTATCCTGTCCTTAGACCCTCGCATTGGATAAGGAATAACTCCCTAAAAAAGCTTTAACAGGGAGAAAAAATAGGAAGAAACCTTAGGGAGAGCAACAGAAGAGGGATATCTGACCCAAGATGGACACACATGCAATGGATGTTGTGTGTACAGAATAAAACACAATTTACAGAATACAACATTGAAGGAGGAAAATAGAATTATAATGGAATTATATGATATATGAAGAATATGATGAGGATGACACCAAGCAGTGTCCAGATACCACTGGAACAGCCTAGGAACTGAGCCACGCGACCACCATCATGTAGACCTGACAGGAGGACAGGCAACACAATGCATAGAGGGGAGACTCACATCACACCATTCACATACAAAGGAGAAAAGACAAGAAAAGACATTAGTCACACATTGGAGAGAGTGAAGGATATAAAATTGAAATGGTAACAAAATTATATGGCTTTATAAAATATAGAAACAATTTGATGAGGAGGATGCCAAGCAGCATCCAGGTAGCGACCATCATCACCATGGAGACCTGGGAAGAGGACAGACTACACGTGCACACGGGGGAACTCACATCACAACATTCGCATATAAGGGAGAAGAGACAGGAGGGGACATCATTCAGAGAGAGAGAAAAAAACATGCGAGAGAAAAGAGAACGGGTGCAATGGTCAATAATCTAGTATATAATCTCATCGGCAGAACAGTGCTTGGTAAAATCATTGAGACAGAAACCGACCCAAATTAAAGGCAACTAATAGTAGGTTAAGGCAAAAAAAGATGTGTTTTAAGTTTGGATTTAAAGGACTCAACAGACTTTGATTGTCTGACGGCAGCAGGCAAGTTATTCCACAAGTACGTGGCCCGATAGGAAAATGCCCTGCCACTAGCTGACTTCTTTTCAACTTTGGGTACACACAGGAACCCTGTATTTTGAGATTGGGGTACTCAGGATGGAATTTACGGATCAGACAGGTATGATGGGGCAAGCCCATTTAGGATTTTGTAAGTCAGCAGAAGCACCTTGAAGTCTGATCTAACATGGATAGGAAGCCAGTGAAGGGAGGCAAGAATTTGTGTAATATGGTCAAATTTTCTAGTTTTAATTAGGATTCTAGCTGCAGCATTTTGAACCATCTGAATACTTTTAGTACTAGCATGCAGCAGACCTGAAAACAGAACATTACAGTAATCAAGTCTGGATGAAACAAATGCTGTATTAGAGTCTCTGCATCAGCCATGGACAGGAAAGACCGAATTTTAGCTATGTTATATAAGTGAAAAAAAGGCAATCTTGGCGATTTCTTTAATGTGCGGATCAAAGAATGACTGGGATAAAACCTAACACCACTATTTTTTGGCTGCCACACTTCGTGAAATCACAGAGTTGTCAATTGTTATTGTTACTTGATCAAATTGGTGTCTGTGTCTAGCAGGGCCAATGACCAGCATCTCAGTTATATCTGAATTGAAAAGCAAGAAATTTAGTGACATCCATTTTTTCACACCAGCCAAGCAGGTCTCTAAATTAGTAATTTGAGTGGGATCATCAGCACTTGTAGGCACATACAGCTGAGAATCATCCGTATAGCATTGGAAATTTATTCCATGACTGCATATAATTTGGCCAAGAGATGAAATATAAAGAGAGAAAAGTAGAGGGCCAAGAACCATGCCCTGCGGTATGCCATATTTAAATGTCAAGAGAGTTTCAATGTAATATAGTAATAGCAGACACACTGTGTTCTTCCAGAAAAAAAGGACTTAAACCAAGAGAGAGCTAGGCCACAGACACAAAAGTTACAATTTATTCTGTCTAATAGTATACAGTGATCAATGGTGTAAAAGGCTGCACTGAAGTCCAGTAGTAGAAGCACAGAGGTGGAATCAGAGTCCATAGCAAGTAGAAGATTGTATACCACTCTGGTCAGAGCTGTTTCAGTGGAGTGACGGGCCCTGAAAGCCAATTGAAAAGGTTCATATAGATAGTTTTCTTCTATATTGGTCGAAAGTTGTTGATACACAACTCTCTCTAGTACTTTAGAAAAGAGTGGAAGGTTAGAAACTGGTCAATAGTTATTAAGAGACCCTGGATCGAGGTATGGTTGAAGTAGAGGTTTAACCACAGCTATCTTAAAACTGCTGGTAATAGTGCCAGTAGTAAGTGACAAATTAACAATGTCTGGCGTTGTAGGTCCTAGGAAGGGCCAGAGGTCTTTAAAAAGTTTTGCTTATAAAGGGTCAAGTATGCAAGTAGTTAGTTTAGAAGCTGACACGAGCTTAGTCAAACTATCAAGAGAGATAGTCTCAAAAGCTGTAATAACAGGGACTGGTATCAGTGACTCATTGTATAAATATGAATTTGATAAGACAGGATCTGCGGGAGTAGCTGGGGTTGAAGAACTAATTTTGTTCCTGATCTCATCAGCTTTACTGCAGAAAAAGTCTGGAAACTCATAGGCCGTGAATGGTGAACAACTAATAGATGGCTGCTCTTTAGTAAATTTAGCTACAGTGTCAAAGAGAAATCTGGAATTATCCATCCATTATCTGAACTGCTTATCCTGCTCTCAGGGTCACTGGGATGCTGGAGCCTATTCCAACACTCATTGGGCGGCAGGCGGGGAGACACCCAGGACAGGCCACCAGGCCATCACAGGGTTGACATACATACACACATGCACACACATATTCATACCTAGGGACAATTTAGTATGGCGGATTCACCTGACCTACATGTCTTTGGACTGTGGGAGGAAACCGGAGCCCCCGCAGGAAACATGCAGAGAACATGCAAACTCCACACCGAGGACGATCTGGGACGACCCACCAAGGTTGGACTACCCAGGGCTCGAACCCAGGACCTTCTTGCTGTGAGGCAACTGTGCTAACTACTGTGTCATCATGCTACATCTAGGATTATGTTTATTAATATTGATTAAGTGAGAGAGATACACTGCTTTCGCAGCAGCAAGAGCACACTTGTATTTCAATAAACACTCATGCCACGATATTGATTTTCGCCATTTACATTTCAGTCTCCTGCAAGCCTGCTTGAGAACACATGTCTCATCATTAAACCAGGGTTTGGTCCTCTTTCGTCACCTAGCTCTGATAGTGAGAGATGCAACTTAATCAAGGAGACTAGAGAGGGCCACATTTCAGTCACTAGTGAGATTTTCAACAGAGTCTATCTCTACAGTGAAAGGAGCCAAGACTTCAGGCAGCTGCTGGCCAAATGCAGCTACAGTGGACGGATCAATGTGGCGAGTGGCAATTACATCTGTGCCGACATTAGGAGGACAGGCCAGTGATGGTTCAAATCTTATGAGAAAATGATCTGACACAGCAGATGTGGGTGACAAGACAGTCAGACCAGAAACAGCTATCCCTTTATATAAAACCACATCAAGGGTGTTACACTGCATTGAGTCAACTCTTGAACAAACTGAGTGAACTCCAAAGTATCAACTACTGCCAGAGAAGCTTTACTTAGAGGATCACCAGCCTTATTCAGATGGATATTGAAATCACCAATAATTAGAATCTCATCAGAATGAGTAACAAGACCTGAGACAAATTCTTCAAGAAATAGTAAGAGCCAGGAGGCTGACAGAGTATCACAATCTGGACTGAACAGTCTGTTCGTAGCTGAGGGAGATTGACTTAGAATAAGAGGCTCAAAAGATTTGCACTTAGTTTCAAGTTTAGAAGTTAAATTGAAAATATACTTAAGGCAACACCCCCACCTTGTTTATTTGCCCGAGCTACATGAGCATGGAGTATAGTCAGATGGGGAAGCTTCATTTAAGGGATGGAAAATATTTGGTTTCAACCCATGTTTCACATAACCCAATCATATCAAAACTATGTTCAAGAATCAGATCATGTATTAGTAAGGCTTTGGTAGACAGTGATTTGATATTTATGAAACCAAATTTAAGCATCTTGTTGAAGTGGTCAGTGGTAGGCAGAACTTTAGAGCTACCACTACATGAAATATTAATTTGAATTAGACACCTCGTATTATTAGTTGACAATTTTCAAGACCTACACTTTGGACAATGTGTGGTCACACGTTTGATAACAATTGATGTTTGATTCTGTAGATTATTAGGTGCTTCGTTGCACATTTCACCATCAGTGGTGGGAATGATTTATTAGATTAATGTGATTCACACATTTAGGAGAGGAGAGCTTGGGAGCAGTACAACCGGGATGACAGACAGTCCCAATGTTATAGACCAAGCTGTGAGTCTGATAAACTATGAGAAATTCCCTGACTAAACATATTAACTAAACTACTTGACTCCACATCCACACCTGGTTTAAACCTAGCAGGCTCTGTACTCACCTGCGACCTGCTGAATGATAAGTCCCTAGTGTCAAAACTAAACGCTGCAAAACTACACAGCGGTCTATGTTGCTAGACAAAAGAGCAGTGCTGTCCCCAGTAGGGTGAATGCCGTCCGCTTTCAGCATGTAAGGGTGGCCCCAGAAGGAAGGCCAGTTATCAACAAAATCGAATTCCTGTTCATTGCAGTAACGAGCAGCCAGTGGTTCATTTAGGTGAGCTTACTGTACATCTCATCATTACCCCTCACGGGTAAGGGAAAAGACCAGAGACAATGAATCGATGCCGACACATCTTTCTGGCCGACTTAAGTGTCCTGAGTAGGCTAGCTTTTGTGAGCTCTGATTGCTTCATCCTGGCATTATTGGTGCCGACATGAATAACAATGTGGCTGGAAGTAGTGGTGCTGTGTGCCTGGGTTCCCTGATTCTCCCTCCGTGATGCCAGCACCCTAAGATTATCCTCTCTGTCGGTGACTTTGGCCCCGGATAAACAGTGAACCAAGGCTGGCGAAGGTAATCTGATATTGCAGGTAATGGAGTCTCCTATCACTAGCATGCATTGCTTTACTTTGTCGACGAGAGCGGGAGAGGCACACTGGCCGGTAGGAATACCAGCAGGGCTGGTGAGGGGCGAAAACTGGTTTGCAGTCGGGAGAGGTGACTGCAGACCAGGCCACACAGCCGTTGGTTTGCTCTTGCAAGCCTTCCCATGCCGGTAAACAGACAAACTGCTGCATCTTCTGATGAGGCTGAGGTAGTGCTAACAGTAGCAGTTCTGCTGTCAGGCCCGGGACTATCTGGAGGTCCTGTAACATCTAACATAATCCTAGCCAAAAGAAGCTGCTTTAACTCATGGACACCTCTCTTTAGTAGAGACAACCTGTGTGTAACTGCGGAACAGTCACCACACACCATCGTTTTAATGAGGCTGCTTTGACTGCAAATGCAATATAGCTAACTGCTAAACTAGGCTAAGCTGGAAGCTAGTAAACAGACTAGGAACGAAAGGCTACCCAGGACCACAAGAGTCATTGGAGAAAGAAACTAGTGAATCTAGTGATAAGTGAACTAAGCCCAGAAAATAGTGAAATCAGTCAGACAAATGAAGAGGTTAGAGCAGAATATAAGCAAAAGAGAGATTATGAGAATAAACCGCAGTTATCGATCTCACGAAGCCGAAATTCACGATGGTGGAAGCCGGATGTCGGAAGCCATATGTTGTCAGCAAAATTAAATGATAAAAGAGGTGAAAGAAAAGTCAGTATGTCTGTTAAGCCTTTACTATTTTGGTACATGTATGGATGTGTACCTTTACTATTTTGGTACATGTATGGATGTGTATCTCCAGGCAGCTAAATGATAACTGTAAACACCAGTAACCCTTTGTCATTTATACTTATCAGATATTTTACCTGTATATCTAGGAGCCTATATGTGTAAATATTTATAAAAGTAAAAAATTCCAAGAGGCATGTTTTGGGGTTTTAAGTATTTTAGTAAATGGGTAATTGTCATTGGAACTGGTCTTGTTAAACAATGTAAAAACAAATATTAAAGCTATTATTATAGCTCACATGAGTGAGTGTTCTTGGCAAGTTCTTTATATACACAATTTTATAGTTACTGTATTATTGTATTTGTATTACTGCAGAACTACATAAAAGACAATTGTAAACAAATAGGTAAAATGCACTAATTAAATGCTGTAGGCCTAATGAGCATTAAACTCACTGTAGTTACATTAACTTATATAAAACAAATTCATATGTTTTGTGTTTATAAAGGATCATTCCTTAGTGGCTAGGACATTTAACAGTAACACATTCATACTCTATGAAACAGGTATGTGGCTTTTAAAATCAAGTGGTCCCTGAAAGTTGGTCATCAAGCAGCAGTTGGTCCACATTTGGTTGATTGTCCTGGACAAAGTTAGAGGAAGAGTGTTGTCCAACATATGATACTCTTTTCACTCTTCTGATTGCTCATTTAACAAGAATTCGAAGCCAAGCTATGACTTGTGTCTTCAGAGCATCTTCTTTGCTCAACTGGGCTGTGGTTTTAAAGGGGGGGTATAATCAGCTCTGACCCATGGTCAGCCAGCAACTTCTCAATGGTGAACCCTTTGTCTGCCACACAGCCATCTCCCGGCTCCAGTAAATCAAGTATTCCACACCATTCAGTGATTTCTCGATCTGAGATTGAGCCAGTGTAAAGACTGGACACAAAGGTCACAACACCATATGGGGTAATCCCAATTAACCCCTTGAAAGTTGTAGTGTATTTGTAGCTTGAGAAAACCTCAGATTGAAGAGTGAGGGGTGATGGGCTCTGGCACTGCACCTCTGTACAGTCAATGATCACCCTCATATCTAGACTGCACTGCCTGAATTTGAGTGGCATGGTGGACTTCACTTGCTCTCTGCTCATCCAGATGGGCAAGGAGCTGAGGAGCAGATAGCGGTAGTTAGCCCAAGTTATTACAATGTGACAGACTGTGGACACACTGACCTGAAAGATGTCAGCCAGCACCTTCCCTTTCAGGCCTGCAGCAACACAGCAACAGTACAGGAAAAACTCATCAGTTAGTTGCAACCTGCACATTGGACTGGGAGAAGTGTGGGTGCAAATATTTGTTCCTTTTTCTGTGCCTTTGACAACCACACCAGCATGGATGCAGATGGTTGAACAGCCTCCCAAAAGTAATAAAAAAACCTCTTCTGAAGGAAATCTCGTATAGAAGCAGATATCCTCATCGGAGAAACAAAACCCATGAAAATTGAAATGGCCCACTTTCAGTCGTGTCAGCTTTGTTTCCAGCTTTTGAACTTCGCTTCCAATCGCTGTATGCATACAGATGCAGCATCCAGTACACCTGTATGAGATTTTGGAATAACAAAAAGAAAGAAGACAACAGATCAGATAGGTAGCCTATTGAATTAAGAAATCTTTGACATAAGCCCGGATGTCACATAAAAGTGCATACACTCACAAAATGCAGAATATTTAAAAATGTGTATATTTTCAGTGCACATGAAAACAACTACCAATAACAAAATATGAAGAGCCAGACAGATGCAAAATAGCTATTTCCCAATTCACACATGCATCAACATACCTGGAGTAGGAGCAACAGCGTAGTCATGATCGGGTCCGGCTGTTAACCCAGGGGAGATGTCCTCATACCGGCATTCTTTCAGAGAAAGGTTGGAACGAACATCATGGCTTAAGCAAGTTGTTGCTCTTTCATAAATGGACTACTGTTGTGACACTCACCAGTTATTCCACTAAAAACGGGCCGGGACTGTCCCAGTTTTCAGCTGCTTGTGACCGGTAACTGGAGTGCAGTCTGCTACATTGAAATGCCGGCTACAAACAGATGTACTCCCTAGGACTATTGTAAAGTCCTGACCTTCATCTCGATGAATTGCTTGAACCCACTTCTTCCTTTCAATTATGTCACTAGGGAAACCATGAAAACTTAAGTAACGTTGGCGTTGTTTGTTCATTTTACAATGAGGCACACAGCAATGCCACTTAAACTTCGCTTCGGCCATATGGGACGTGCTAAGCAGAAGTCAGGTTACACAGCAATGACTGCTTCTGGGTTAGGAAACCCAGAAGCGTGAAAATAACCTATGGTTTTAACGTGGCTGGAGTTCTGCGGGTTCCACTAGCCTACCTGCTAAGTGAACTCACTGCAGGGCCAACCTGTCCTGCTTGGAATTCGTCACTTGGCTCCTTGCTTGAGATCACTCCGCATTGGTTGAGCCACGTGAAGCCCCACACTCACTCACTGGATGGACTTCTTCACCTCTGTCCACTGTTCTCTCATCCCTACCTCCTTCTGTCTCACCCATCTATCTCTTCCATTCCAGTCACCCTCTCTTAACAACTTGCATTATTCTTTTTTTCTTTCTCCTCGCTGTCCATGTATCTTGCCAGGTTGTAAACTCCCAAGAGCCAGTTGTGCTTGCCTGAAATAGCAATTTCAAAAGAGGGAGCGAACTGCCAGTATTTTGTGTACAGATAAATCAATCAGAGTATTTAAATAGCACATTTTGAGTAATAAAATGCAATGGGCTTTAAATTAGGCGAAACTGCACAGATAACAAGGACACAGTCAGATGCGACGCACAGCTCTTGTGTAACTTTATTATGAACAGAACAATACAGGATCATTTGTAATTGGAAGTAGGTCTAGTGTTGACTGCACATTTGCAATTGAGTAGCGAACATTACATACTATTTACATCAGATCCTGACTGGATGCTTAACATTGACATTGTAAAACGGATGCTTTTACAGTGGTTCAACAGAGCTGCGTTCACACGGAATCCGGTAAACGGCAGACGGCAAACTGGAAGTCATTATTGTGGAAGAGAGCAGGATTGTAAAATCAGAAACACCGGCAAATTATGCTGACAAAGGCAGATGACACCGCTGTCCGAAGTTAAAATATTTTAACTTTTTGCCATCCTTAACGACGGGATTTACAACTGGATGTTACTTAACACATCACAAAACAGATGGCAGATTAATTTTATAGGTGTATGAATTGACAGGGCCTTGTGATAGCCTGTCGGCCTGTCCAGGGTGTCTCCCCACCTGCCGCCCAATAATGACTGCTGGGATAGGCTCCAGTATCCCCACGGCCCTGAGAGCAGGATTAATGGTTTGGGTAATGGATGGATGAGTTGACAGAATTACTGTATATAATGACCAAGGCCTTCATTCTGATGGTTTTGGATTTTTAAAGTTTAATAAGTTTGTGAAGAAGAAAAAAAGATACAGACCTGCCGCTCCCTGAATGCACCTAAAATTGCATATATTTGCATTAAAATTAGTTTTAGATCAATTGCACATTTTTGCACACAAAAAAAAGTTATGATAAGATCTACCTAAAATGACCAGGAGCGGTCAAAAAGACGGCTCGTAATTTGTGCATAATCGTGCATGTATTTATGACGTGTGTTGGTCACATCATCTCCTTCGTGAAGTTCATTGCTTTGTCCTAGAAACACACTAGCGTTCTCCATTGCAGAGTACTAGTCTAAACTTGATTTTTGATCATTACCAACATGTCTGGGTTACAGACGCCATTTCAGACGCACCATGACTACCACCGAGGTGTTGCAGTATTTACATGCGTTGGACAGCAGCCATTTTAAATTGAAAAATAGTATTAAAGTTGTTAAAATGTTAATTTTGGCTTCAGTTAGTTTCTTAACAGACATACTAACATATGCAATGCATTAATATCTCAATTGGGTATTTATCTTGACAGAATATAGAGTTTAAAAACCGGCGGTCATTTTGACCGCCTATGGTCGTTTCAAGTAGGAGTGAAATCTCGGTCATGACCTGTACAATGACCAAATAAAGTGGCTTTCATTAATCTTCCTAGTAAAAAGTCCTTAATCCAAGTATATATTCGATCTCTGATACCTAATTCATAAAGTTTGATTAAGGTTGACCCTTCTGCCCACATATCGTATGCCTTCTCAATATCAAAAGACAGCCTTTCACTGTTTATCTGTGCTTTTCTAATTTCATACTCTAAACGTAAAGCTGGGTCAATATTCTTTCTTCCTCTTCTAAAACCACTCTGGTAATTGGACATCTGTCATTTATTTTCTATAGAATGTTACTCTTTCATTTACCATTTTCTCAATTATTTTGCAGTTGTTGGATGTTACAGCAGTTGGGTCCGTAGTTCCCTTGGTTTAAACAAGCTTTCTCTGGTTTGCGTGTTGGGACGACAAATAGCCTCCTTCCAGCTTTGTGGCAATTTTCCCCCCCTCCCACACTTTGTTATATAGGTCCAATAAAATATCCTTGGATGAATCACTGAGATATTTTATCATTTTATAACAAATCTGATCCTTGCCTGTGCTGATGTCTTGGTTCTCTTAAGGGAGCGGTTCAATTCTGCCCTTGTAAATGACAGGTTCAGAAGGTCATTGGTGTCTTCTTCCTGTTGTAATATCTCCTAATTTTCTGCTATCATAGTTTCCCGTCCTCTTCACTAATATTGTCTGAACTGTGAATTTTAACAAAAGTCTTTGCCAACGTCTCTGCTTTTACCTTAATAGTCACTGCTGTCGTCTCACTGTCATTTAAGACTGGATACCCATGTTCTCTTCTAATCCCATTCATGCTTTGTATCATTTTCCAAACTATCAGTTCTCATCTCCCTTCCCACCAAGTTACAAAATGTCCTCCAAAAGTCCTTCTTGGTAGATCCCCCCCCCCCCCAGACGAAATCACTACAGCGGCTATCCAATCTAATGTTATTGTGTTTGCCTCTTTAATTGCCCGTAGAAAAATCCTCATCCTTTGGAAATCCTCTCAGCCACCCTCTATTAAAGTTTGGCTAAGGGACATTTTGTTTCTACTTAAACTGGAAAAAATAAAGTTAACGCTGAGGGGCTCCTCTTATAGGTTTTATTCTCACTGGAAGCCATTGATTGAATATGTTGATTGCCTCCCTCCTGGCGAGGTGGCGCCATAGAAATGGGGCTTGCGCCGGCCTGGGGTGAACGAATACCTTGTGGCTTGCCCACCGCATACACAGCCAGCAGTTACCCAACCTCATTAAGCCCAAAAAGACCATTAAAATGGCTCAGATGCTAATACAGTAGTTATTCTTTTATTTATTTACTTGCTTCTTTATTTTATTTATTTTGTTTTGTTTTTTGTTTTTTTACTTATCTACATTTTTTTTCTTTTGTTTCCTTTTTCATGTTTATATTTAACCTACTGTAATGTGGTTTAATTCTGTTCTGAGAAGGGGCCTGCAGGATGGGGTAGGAGTAGATAGAGCAGAGCAGGATGTGGGTAAATGGGATTTGGGGATGTTAAACTGCTAGAAAATATCATAGTTTTTCAACTGTAATTGTTCAGTTCGATTTGTTTTCCTTGAAAAAAAATTAATAAAAAGAAGTCCTTCTTTGCACTCTCATAATTCTCACATTTGCTTGCAACCGTTTATCTTCAATAAGATTCTGAAAACTGTGATTCCTTTTTAACATTTAAAAGCTTTATTTCGGGGTCCGCGGTGGTGTAGCGGTCTAAGCATCGGCTTTGTGTCGATGCAGATGCCCACTGGGGACCGGGGTTCGCGCCCCGGTCTTGTCAGATCCGACTATGGCCGGACTCGATGAAGCAGCGATAATTGGCAGCACTGTCTTCGGGAGGGGGCCGGAGTCGGCTTGTGTTCGTCACATGAATGTGTCTCTGTGTGTGTTGGAAAAAGCAGTGGTTCGGCCTGGATTCGCCTTGTCACAAAAGTGGGGAGGCCTCTCCTTCGAGACTGCCGGCCGGAGAGATGCGGTTGGCGAACGCATGCAGTACGAGGGTGGGTGTTTGAACTAAAAATTTTCCCCACTAAATTTGGGGAAATTAAAAAAAATGAATAAAAGCTTTATTTCAAGACTTAATTGGTTTACCTTGCTTTTGTCCATCATGGTACAATCTTCTTTTTGTGCTTACCCCCCCCCCCCCAAGCCTGCTTTGCGGCCTCATGAATGGCTTTACAAACTGAATCATTGAAAGCATCAACATCTTCATGAATACATTTTTTTGCATTTCTTGATTACTAATAATGCTAAAATTTCCCCAAGCAGAAGTACTGGAAGACCATTTCTGTAATCCTCCTGTATCATATTCCTCTAAACTTGGGCTTACTTCAGTTACTGTAGGATAATGGTCCCTTCCTGCAGTCGTTCCTCTGACTACTTCCCGTAAACAAACACCAGCTAGTGACTCTGACTCTAGTGTAAGATCTACGGCCAATTCTGTGCCTGTTCTGATAGTAATTCTTGTACCATTTCCATCATTCAGGCACACCAGAGTTTTACTCTCCATTAACTCTTCGATCACCATTTTATAGATGTCATTACAATTACTCTATGATGTGCTATGGGCATTAAAGTCTCCACGGGGTATCACTTTCCCGCTTAATTATACAGCAAGTTCATCCATATGGAAAGCCTGTTACATGGTTTGTAAAAGTTAACGATTTTTAAATTCCCTTCTTTTGTAGAAAATTCCAATTGTTAAATATTCCAACTCTGTTCATTTCCCTCAAACTCTATATTATACCTATTCCCTGCTTTGAAAATATTATACATCCTCCTCCACTGCCCTCCCGTCCATTTCTACGTACACTATCATATCCTTTCATAACTAAGTCTAATGTTGGCTTAAGCCATGTTTCTTGAACACGTATGATCTCAAGTTTCTTTTTAAGATCTTTAATCAGTCCTTTAAGCTCTTGGCCATTCTTTATTAAACTACTTGCGTTCCATTGCAGAATAATCATACCGTCTTATTACCTTGGCCACCCGGCATCCCATCTGCTTCAAGTTTTTTATTGATCTGCTCCCAGGATACGTCGTTTATACCCAAAAACTTCCCAGCTCCCTTCACGATTATTCTAATTCCCTCTGTCTTTGTTTTTGGCTTGTCGGCACAGTTGATTACACAAGCAATGAACACACAATCAGTTTATCCCCCGTTGTTGCCACGTTAGGTTTCTCTGTTTGATCTACCTCTGATCCCGAAGACTGGTTAACTTTGTCAGCAACCTCCCTTCTCTTGTGTTCTTTTCACTGCAGAACCGCCGGCGCTAGAGCATATCAATATAGGACGGGCATTTGATTTTCGTGAGGGGGGGAGCACAAAATCACCATGGCAACTACAACATAACAACAGCTGCCACACTACACAGCACTTTAATTCAATTTTGTTATTAGTCCCCCCCTTTTTTCTTTTTTTTTTTACTCCCCTATTGTACTTGGCCAATTGCCCTATTTTCCGAGCCATCCCGGTCGCTGCTCCACCCCCTCTGCCGATCCGGGGAGGGCTGCAGACTACCACATGCCTCCTCCGATACATGTGGAGTCACCAGCTGCTTCTTTTCACCTGAAACTGAGGAGTTTCGTCAGGGGGACGTTGCGCATGGGAGGATCACACTATTCCCCCCAGTTCCCCCTCCCCCCTGAACAGGCACCCCGACCGACCAGAGGAGGCGCGACTGCAGCGATCAGGACACATACCCACATCCGGCTTTCCCCCACGAAATTTGCGGCATGGAAAACAAAAGGCTGGTCAACCTTAATTGTGGCACAGAGAGCGAGGACGCTGATCTGCTCATTGAGATAGGCTTTTTTTTTTTTATCAGTTTTTGATGTCTATATTGTTAGCCCGCTTGCGATCGTATCGATGAAGTGGCGGTCTAGCCTTCTCCCGTTCCCACACTGTTAGCTTAATTCCACTCCTGCCAATTTAATTCAAAACTCCAGTCAAGTAACAATTACAGGTCAAAAGTGACATCAGTCACAAATAGGTTTATATGTGAGGGCGGGGCCACCGTCAGCAAGCAATTCGTTTAAGTGAGCGGTACAGCCCAGCTTGGGCGGCCCCCACACCGGACATGCGCTGCCTCTGCATAGCTGACATTGTTAACTGCTTTCAATTTCCACAGCCCTCTTCCTGATTTCACATACGTTTCACGTTGCCCTGTGTTGACCACCACAATTACAACATTTCTCCTGCACATTGTCTTTACAATCTTCAACTCTATGATGATCTCGATAGTTGGGACATCTCTGCTTGCCTTTGCAAACTGCTGCTATATGCTCGTGTCTCTGGAATTTAAAACAGCAACGCGGGGGAGGGATATAGGGTCTAACTCGAAAACTCGTATCTGATCTTTACTTTTTGTGGAAGTACAGACTCCTGAAACTCCAGAAGAACAGACCAGCAACCCGTTCACCATTAATTGTTCTTTTCAATCTCTTTATTCCACTCACCTTGCCCCCCATAAATATTCTGCTTGAGTCTTTCCAAGTCTTCGTCTACAGGAATACCTGTTATTTCTCCCCCCGTATCACTCTACTCTCACCCAGAGTCCTTCTTTCACTCACAATTTTCTTGCAAATGTCTATTTGCAAAGCTATTTTTCTGGTCTTCCATTGTACACGTTACCAAGAAGCCTCCATCCCTCAAAATCTTAGCCATTTCCACCTCTCCTATTTTCTTCTTCACTTCCCTGGACAACGCTATCGGATTTAGATTAGCATGTTTATCTTCCCGTTTGAATTTAAAGATTATTTAACTTCCTGTTTTCGAACTGCTCTTTGCCTTCATTTGAGCTGTTCTCTTTCAAGTCCCTTTTGTTTCACACTCAAATGTACTTCATCCCGCCTGTCATTTCCTGTCCTCTAATTTCCGTTCGTCAAAGTCCATATCCTCATCTACCTGAGTCGCCATCCTGATCCATTCACATACCAGTTTATGCCAACCACCAAGTTCAAAGTCCAAAAAATCCGCCGTCAAAAGCCAGAAAATATCAACATTATTTTTCCAAAATGGGACACCCTTCCCCCTATACCCCCCCCATCTCGACATTGTTAACTTTTGATTATTGACTTCTCCATCCTCTTGACTTGTTTGAGCCTCACATCACTTGACTGGACTTGGGCATTCATGTCGCTGAAACTTAATCCATTCTGACCCCCCACCCCCAAAAGCTTTTTTAAAATGGGTTTAGCCCTGTGATGGCCTGGTGGCCTTGTCCAGGGTGTCTCCCTGTCTGCCGCCCAATGACTGCTGGGATAGGCTCCAGCATCCCTGCGACCCTGAGAGCAGGATAAGCAGTTCTGATGATGGATGGATGGATGAATTTCCCACTTCTACGCCGAGCGTCCACCAAGTTCAATCAACCCACTTTTCATCCAAAATTCGTCTACGTAGGCTGAACTCTGGGCATGGCATGCTGTGACGTATACATTACATTACATTACATTACAGTCATTTAGCCGACGCTTTTATCCAAAGTGACTTACAATAAGAGTATTTGACATAGGAAATCAGGAGAACTACTAGTCATCAGAGGTCATAAGTGCATCTCCTCTCTAAGCAAGCCCCACGCAGGGCCAATAGAAACGAGGCAGCCAGCAGGCATGGAAGGCAAACTGGCAAAAAAGTTGTGTGTCAGAATTCCCTGAATTTTACAACACAGGTTTACAATTGTATAGAGACCTTGGGAAGAAAGCTCAACCAAGTAGGCATATGAGGTGTGTTTTAACATTCAGGTAGCTTATAGGTAGGCAATATTTGTAGCCTGTACGATAGGCTTAGCTTAGGTTTGTTATATTGTTTACAAAGTGTTCCCCCTCAGTACCTTCACAGGCCTATTATGTCTTAATTGAGAATTGGTTTCGTTTTTTGTTTTGTTTTTTGGCAACAACAAAATGATGAACTTGTCCTATTTGAGGTTTTGAAAATGCCACCTATTTGGACTCTGTCCTCGTGCTTTGTGTCTGAAAGCAGTTTGAATATTGATGCAGCAGAATATTGATGGGGTGCAGAAAATATGTTTTGCCAGGATTATGACATTAATTTAAAAACAAACAGCATTTACTTTAAATGCACTCACTGAGTTGCAATCCCCCCCCCCCCCAGTATCTGTCAGTTAGAAGCCAGATTCCTGAGATGCTTAACATCTGGAAAGAAGTCAATGATAAAAGAAGAAAACAGACAGAATTAAACCTTAATAAAACAGACTGAAGAAAGTATAAAAGTGATAAAAAATAATGACATGATTCAAAATGAAATGGATTAAACCAAAAAAGACAAGCCCTAATTGAATATGAGTGGCTTTTGTAACTAGAAAAGCACTATATAAAATGCAACTTGATTGATTGATTGATTGATTGACTGACTGACTCGTCCATGTCTGAAGAGAGACTGTGTGTATATCTTTGGTCTGCAGGTGCTTTGGGGGGGGGGGGGGGGGACGAAATGTTTACACGAAATAAAAACGTCTCTCGCATGCTCTTGCCAATGTTTTATTGGTCAGACATAAAATGGAGGTGTGGAGCCTGAAATGTGGGGCGACCATTTTATTTATGGCAGGCAGTGCTTGTACATCTAAATGTTAAAACTTTCACAGCCAGTAAGTTGCAACCAGCTAACTTTCTCACAGGCCTCTCAATATGCATTTTCCTTACAAACAGTCATGACCACAAGCCTGCGGTGGGTGTAGTTTTGCACATCTTTAAGCCATGCCACTGACCAAATGTGTTTCTGTCTTCGCTTTTAATGGTTATTGTCTACTTACCTCGTTATGATCCACGTAATTAGAACACTGTGCTCGTCATAAACCTCTTTGCAAATACAGTTAAATTGAAAACATTGACATGTAATGGTCAACCTCCCTCTGGTTACAACCTAACAATGCAACCGTACACTTTGATCTTGGAATGCTCAGTAATTAACAGCGTCTCAATGAGGCAGACTGACTCCCATTTGCTCTAATTAGTGAAATGCTAAAGGTTAATTGTTACTCTTGTTATCCCCCCCTCTAGACAGCCCTCTGTCCTGATTTGGCTGCTGATGCCAACAGTGTGTTTTTACATTTTCCCAGTCAGTGTTTGTCAGGATTCTCACTTTGGATGTGCAGGTCTGTCTGTCTATCTATCTGTCTATCTATCTATCTATCTATCTATCTATCTATCTATCTATCTATCTATCTATCTATCTATCTAGCTGGCTGTGCAGGTCTATCTGTCTATCTGGCTGTGCAGGTCTATCTATCTATCTATCTATCTATCTATCTATCTATCTATCTATCTATCTATCTATCTATCTGTCTATCTATCTATCTATCTATCTATCTATCTATCTATCTATCGATCTATCTATCGATCTGGCTGTGCAGGTCTATCTGTCTATCTGGCTGTGCAGGTCTATCTATCTATCTATCTATCTATCTATCTATCTATCTATCTATCTATCTATCTATCTATCTATCTATCTATCTATCTATCTATCTATCTATCTATCTATCTGTCTATCTATCTATCTATCTGTCTATCTGGCTGTGCAGGTCCATCTATCTATCTATCTGTCTATCTGGCTGTCCATCTTTCTGTCTCAGCTACAGCAACGAAAAGATGCAAGACACAGGAAGATGAAAAGACAGGTAGACGGACAGACAAATGGACATGAAATTGACAGCCAGATAGAAAGATGGGCAGATAGACAAATAGAAAGATGGACAGACAAATAGCTTAAGAGAAAGATGGACAGACGGACAGAAAAATGGTAAGGTAGACAGACAGACAGACAGACAGACGGACCGTCTGCTGAAGGCACATCCAGAGGAACAAGGAACATCTCCACCTATCTGAAATCTTAAATCTGCAGTCCATTCCAAGCAGACAGCCATCAGGGAGTTGGAACTTCAGCATCAAAGTGCAGCAAAATGCTGTTTTTACAGATTGTCAAACAGATTATTTCCCTGGTCAAGGATATATCTTTGGTTACAATTTGATGGTTCAATGGTTTCTTTGACTGTATATTTGAAAACAACGTGAGAGTTTAAAGTTTCTAGCCGGGCGATAACATCGCATCGTCCCCATTGTGCAAACCCCACTTGGGTCCTTCAGACTTAAGACTTTTCTTTGTTCCATACTCTGCACACTGACCATGGTTTTGACCTTGCATTTACCTATCCATCCCTTTACTTTTCCCCATGGCCTGCACTACACACTTCTATATTGTGCTCTACTCTCTTATGCCTGGGCAGCAAATTAAGTTAAAGCCTGCATGGAAAAAAAAGAAGCCCTTAAATGTTGCCATATGCAGGATTGCATGGGAACTTCCTGAAGAGCACATGTTGTTGTGAGCCTTTCAGAGAGAGGTGTTGAGTCTCCTCAGTCAGTCGATAGAGAAACAGTATGGCGGACCACTCAGCACCAGCACCATGAAAACAGTGGATCATGATGGAGTTTGATATTTTGTAGGCATGTCGTATTTACGGCCTGTCAGTTCTAAGTGGGTCGACATTTGTTGGTATCATGTGGTGCATTACATGGCGCAAAAAGGTTGAGATGAAATTTAGACATTGGACAAAGTTTCCAGGGAATAAAATTCTTCTCTGGCTCCAAAATGTACTTTTGCCGTAGACTAGAAGTTTTGTGGCATATACCTAATTCCCAAAGTTTGTGAAACTTTTATCTGTTTCTTAAATTTGTTAGTCCACTCCAAGGCTGAAAAAAAACAAAGCTATTCCCTCTAAATGGACTCCCCTGTTACTTAGTAAAGGGATCTCTTTCAATAAAGATCTTCACGTTGGACTGACTCACTTATAAAGGCACAGCTACAGGCCTCCTTACAGTTAGGCTCATGTGATGGCATTTATCCTCCCACCCTTCCCATCCATCCCCCATGTGTCTTTTAATATCACTGAGACTGCACACCACTAGCTGCCGTGCTGCGTGTGTGTGTGTGTGTGGGTGGATGTGTGGTGTTGCATATGATTTTGTCCACCTTTATGTTTGAGAACCAGTTTGAGTTTTTAACCATAAAATTGGGGATGTTTCTGCAACACGAGGACATTTTGGCCTGTCCTCGCTTATTCAAGGGTCTATTTTAAGGGTTAGGACTTAGGTTTAGGGTTAAGCAGGGTAAATTCATGCCAGATCCGGGACCTCCCAGATTGGGACCGACGCCTAATTTGATTGGATCCGGCACCTCCTTTGTCACTATCAAAACCTGTAAATAAATTTTGTGTTATATTTAACGTTATCTGTTTTGTCATTCTTGAAGTTACTCATAAATCGCTTGTTTGCCTATTTTGGCTGCATTTTAAATCTTGATTTTTTTTTTTAAAAAAGAAGAAAAAAAGAAAGAGACGTGGGGTCACTCAGCGACACCTGAAGCATGTGAGTCGACACAGACAGAACACGTAACTTAGTTCGGTTTCGTAGCCTACTTGCTTTTCATGGTTGTGAGGAGAAGTTTCGGCCCTACTTCCATTGTCCCCGAACTGTAGCAATCAAGAGACGGATGAGAAATGACAGGGAAGTGAAGGGACAGTAAACGGGGGGGGGGGGGGGGAGCTGTAAACAGCTGTTTCTATGCACTTATTCTACCTGCTGACTGTAAGTGATTTTTGTGAATGCCCTCCCTGGTTAATAGATGTAAATAAATAACACTTTGTTTGTGGTAACAGCTTTGTTTAATATTGCGTGGTTTTAACAGCCAGCACCCAGGCGTTTTCGTCCAGTGTGTTTCAGACACTGGATTTTTTTGTTTTTATTTTTTTGATGCGTTCCTGGACTTTTTCTCTCCCACTGACCCACCGGAGCTGCACCCTCTCTGTGTTCTGGGACCTCCTGATTTACAAATGAAGCACCGGGGTTAGGGTTAGAATTAGGTTTAGGTTAGGGTAAGGCTTAATGTTAGGCGTGTAGTGCTAATGGTTAAGGTTATGGTTTGGTACTAGGGGATGGATGTAGTCAATGAGGGTCCTAAGAAGTATAGAAAAACAAATACATGTGTGTGATTGTGTGTATGTTAGGAGTTCACATGCAAACATACATGTGTTCATGTCTTCACACCTTCTTTTTTTTTATGTTTATGCTGAGGTTGTAGGATTACTGGTTCTCTCTGGTCTACAAGCGCCTGGTTGGTCCCAAGGTTTTGGCTGTACGGGTGGCTGGACTGCAGAGGAAACCACGACCTGGGAGGGTGATACGGGACAAGTTACGGATCTACGCCCACTGCACCAGCTTCTACAAGTAAGCGTCCACAACTCAATTCTCTGTGATCATTGTCGCCTGAAGTCAGGATTTATAAATAACATGAGTTTGCGTTGTTTCACCACCTAGTGACTTCTACAAAATCAATATGGTATGAATGTGTTAATAGGGATTTAGCTGCAGATGGCTGTGCCCTCTTGCTTTTTGCTCCTCTTGTCCTCCTCCATACACCTGAGGCTCAGTGTCTGGTGTGCTAGAACAGAATCCCCAGCCGGCCTATTCTGCTTCCCTTAAATAACCAGACTACAGACACCCGCTCATTCACAGCCCAGAGCCTATAAAATTTAACAGGTATCACTTAACAAATGTGTGGGGGCCATCTCTCCACCGTCAAAGAGATGCTGAAAGGTGCGTGAGGCCTTTATACTCATCTCACATTGGCTGGAGGGGGGTATTTCATGGAGGAGGGGGAGGGACAATAAAGCAGTCTATGCCGGGGAAAGATAAAGAGCGCCACCATGGCCTGTTCAAGGTTATCATTTAACCCAGGCCAGCGGCTGTCATCGCCGGGCTAGACTTACGGCCCTTCTCCAGACAGGTCTCAGTTACAGGTGGAGTACATCTCAGATGGATGATGAAATGCCGCTCAGGTAGACGGGCAAAAGATGGCCAAGGGTTGCATAACCAACACACACAGCTGTACCTCGTGGATGAGGAATGATTGTGTGCAGGCAGATATTTGAAATAGTTTGCAGCACATTCACAGCACCGGGTCTGGTGAGTGTGGGAGTGTGAAGCAGGACCACTCAACTCCCACATCCCCCAGCCTAAACCCCAAATCTACATATCAATTGGCCCCATACTCATGATAGAAGTCACTGAGGCCCTTAAACATAAGCAGACATGATTTTGACCATTCTATCCATGTTGTAGGGATTAACACTCCATTATCAGCCATAATATTGAGCAGTCTTCTGTATGTCTCTGAAACGCCGCTGAACTTGTGCAGAAAAGTGTCTTACTGGTGACGTTGCCGGAAGACAATCCACAGGTGTGACTTCCTAGTTTGTCAATAGGCTGCACCATATAAGAAAATGCAAATATCAAAGCGACACCCAACTGTAAGAAAATGCAAACAACAACTCAACATTATACAGCCGTATGGTAGTGTTGTCGTTCTCATTTTCTTATGCGGTGCAGCACTTCGACAAACCGGGAAGTAAGTTTTCACTTTCACAGGTTGACCTCTGGTGATGTAGTGACGTCACCAGAGGGCACAATTTTGGTGACTGGTCAGTATCGTAGCTAGTAACAGAGTGTTATTCCTACAACATATACGGAGAGATACTATTGAAAACTGTGATTGTTTCCCTTTAACTCATCTGTTTTGCGCTTAAAGGGACTTTGGTTGTCATTATTCCTGCCACTTAGTGGTTTTATAGTGTGCCCTCAAATGGACAAACCGTCATAATTGTAGCGGTTTGATCATATTGGATAGCAAACAGTATGAATAAAAGTCTCAATCCATTTTGCAGTTGAAACAGGGTTGCCGTGGCCTTTTATTCCGTTTAGCGGTCTACATGGTATTTGTTCGCCCTGCTCCAACGTTATTACATCAGACGGTATTGAGACATGTTTATGTTGCTGGTTTCTCTGTCTCAGACCCTCATCATTTGAAAGGCCTGCAACGCCATTATCTCTTCCTCCATCTAACCATCCGATTTATCATTTGGAGACATTGTTCCATGACTCTCAGCAGGGAAACTCCGAGTTTAACACGGGGTTAGCGACAGAAGTTTCACATCAACGGCGCGCCACTTTATCAATATCCATATTCCCTAAGTGTTTGTTCCTTTGCTTGCGTGGATACACCGTTTTCGTTGTTGTTGTTGTCGTCGTTATTTCTTTCAATCTTGTTTTACATCTAATGTGTTCTATTTCTGCAACCGAACACATACCGTATGTATGTGCGAGCCCACTCAACTGATAAAAAACAGATTCTGACTCCAGATTACCGAGCGATCTCGCGGTCAACACATGCGCTAAAAAGCGGAGGCAAACAAATCAAGCTAAAAACTGGAGACGGTCTTGGTCTTGGTGTGCGTTATAGGTGTGAGACTGTCGTGGTGTTTACAAGGGGAGACGGCGGCTACCAGAGCGCTCAGCTTACCGTCTGTGGAAACATGTGGTTTTCACTACAGCTCTGTTGTCTTTGCCCTTATATCGGGCCCTTAATGAGATTTTATCGTGTTTTCCTTATCTGTCCCGCTTGGTTATTTGGCTTTGGTCGATATCCCCCATCAGCCGCGGTCCCACCCAGCGCCTTGCTCTTTGGCAGATGGGACTCAAACGCGTTTGTCTGAGTAACTCAAAAAAAAGTACCGTCTGTTTTTTTTTTTTACCCCCTCGTCTGACCTTTGACTGTATGGCGACAGATCATAGTAGCCGATACTGTACAAACAGTTTTATAGGGATGATAAGGATTTGGGAATATTGCGGCATAACATAGTTTAATATGGTCCATACCAAATACGCACAGCATAAGATAACAAACAGCAAGATAATGATATTTATTTATCAGAAAGGGAAATCGTGCTGATAAATGGGATTATGAGTCCACATTGAGGATATTTTGTTTCGCTTTATTTATTTTTCATGGGGCTTTTGATGGGGCTCAGATCAAGGCCTTGCGGTTTGACCCTATCTAGATGCGATAAAAATATGAAAGACTCCTCTTTCTTTGTAGTCATCTTGAATCATGGCGAATTTAATTTAATTTAACGTGTCATTGTAAAATATCTTCAAGCCCCGTTAGCAGATGTGGAGGGAGATAAAGACGGTAATAATTCTCTTTTCCTCTCCAAGCTGTGTCCTTATCTTCCGTTTTTTTTTTTTTTTAATGCGAGTTAAGAGAAATAAATGTGC
Organism: Lampris incognitus; assembly: GCF_029633865.1. Taxonomy (NCBI): domain Eukaryota; kingdom Metazoa; phylum Chordata; class Actinopteri; order Lampriformes; family Lampridae; genus Lampris; species Lampris incognitus. The sequence continues at coordinate 43,140,301 of NC_079223.1, read as the reverse complement.
CAATTGAGTTACAGTACTTTTTAATGATAATGATCAAACCTCCTCCCCTTGTTTCAACAGTCACAACTATGTGAGAGGATCCATCACCATCTACATCATCAACTTGCACAGGTCACGGAAGAAAATCAAGTTGGCGGGCACATTACGAAACAAGACTGTCCATCAGTACCTGCTGCAGCCCTACGGCAATGATGGACTGCATGCCAAGTTAGTCTGTCCATCTGTCTCTCTCTCTCTCTCTCTCTCTCTCTCTCTCTCTCTAAACACACATGCACACACACACACACACACGATACACACTCACAGCCATCACACAATTGTTTTCTAACAAAACATCATTGCGGTCTGTTAATAGAGGATCCTATTCCACACACTGACCAAGCAAGACAAAGTCGCCGGTGACAGACCTGGCCTGCCACGCAGCACTCATTCACTTCTGTCAACACTCAACGGGGGGGAAAAAATGACATTTCTTTACCCTAAAAATACAAATCTCCAATAAAGCAAACCCGCACTGGACTCTCCAACACATTAAATGATTATTTGTTCTGAGTCTTACCCGCTTAAGGAACAGATTCGGAAAGTGAGACACGATTGATTTACGCGAGGCTATAAAAGGAAAAGCAGTTTCATAAAAACAAAGTCATATGTCTTTCGTTCCTTCGTTTTCGCAGACCCCAGCGTGATGAGATGTGCGTGTTGTTAAGATATTTAGTTTGACTGATTTCTCAAAGGGTTCCCGGCTCGGCTCAACAGGACGACGGTTCGTCCTGACCTGAAGGATCGACACACATGCACGCTTGGACACACACACACGCAAATGCAAATATTTGCACTCACATCAACACTTGAGCCTCTGGCTTCCTTCTTTTGTTTGAGCTAGACCGTGCATGTCAGACTGCACCGAGCCCGGACCCAGAAAACCATTAAAGACGCAGTTAGTCATTGAATACTAAAAGTCACTTTCCAAGTTCAGATTTATTCGCCCTCGCCAATATTTCACGCATTGTCCACAATACGCTGACCTGGTTTATTGAAATTGAAAACTAACCTGCATAGTTATGATAAGAAACATCCGCCGAGTCCGGAGCCTTTCCCAGAATACCAAGAGGTTTGCTTACTCCACTATGAACCTTTTTTATGGACCAAGACAGATAGCAACGCTCCCTGCTCCCTTTTATATTCATACCATTTCACCTCTCTTTACCCTCCCCGTTTTAGTTATGCATGCGTTATGTTTTAGGAAACAAGGTGATTTTGGGACTATTGCCTTACACATTCCCTTTGGCCTGCCTCCCCTCCAAAACTCTGTGCCTGTTATTCTGATTTAGGGCTAAGTCCCAAATCCTGGGATAGCAGCTTTGAGACTGAGGCCTGCATGTGTTTTGTTTTGTGTGTGTGTGTGTGTGTGTGTGTGTGTGTGAGATATATATATATATATATATAGCACACATACATAATATACATACATAATATATACATATACATACGCATAATATATACATAATATACACATATACATATGTAACACATACATACACACACAATATACATACATAATATATACATATGTACATAATATATACATACATTATATATACACATACATGATATACATATACATAACATATATACACATACATTATATACATACATAATATATAAACATATATATACATGTATGTTATATATTACTACATAATATACATACATACATTTTATATATATATATATATATACATTATATATATACACACACATATATATACACATTATATATATGTATGTATGTGTGTATATGTATGTATGTATTTATGTATATAAAATTTAATGGAGACCAAGTCCTGATCCTTCAGTAATAGCGTAATGATGGAGGATGTGTGAAATGTGAGAACAGGTTTGTAGTAGTTAATAGGAGTGTAAGCAAAGGAACAGAATGATGGGCCTTTTCTTGGGCCCCGAGTGCTTTCCCTTACTGCAGCAAGACGTTTATTAAGATTTTAGAAAGACCAGATGTCTAAATACATGTGAGCTAAGCAGTTGTACTACATAAGTCTGGAGACCTAGACATGTCAGCATTTTGATCCGACGAACCTTAATTGGGTTTCCAATAAGTCTCTTTCCCTTTGAATTTTTTTTTTCCTCATTTTTTTCTTGGTGTACTCAGAAATTAGAATTTTCAAAAGAAATGAAGTAAAAGATTAAAAAAAACATTCTTAGGTGATCAAATGTCGATTTCAGTAGTAAGCAGATTTAATGGCCGTACAGTTGCACAATTACGGTTTAAAATGTTTATTCTAATGTTGTGCAATAGGTAAATGGTAAATAAATCACACATTATTGGGTCAAAATGGTGTAGTTAATGACTCATTAACTCTTTATGTCAGCAGTCACACATTAAAAACAGATTATTGTTAGCAATATGAACAAATATGTCACATTAAAGCAAAACGTTGTGCATAAATACATAGATTTTGCGCAACATGTAATGTGAGTATTTTACAGCTGTGAATTTAAAATGTAGTACTCTTCATATATTTCTAAAAAAAGGCATTTTATTCACTTAACATAATGATTAAAAAGTCGAGATAAAGGAACAGTGCAACTTGATAATTTGATAGTGGTCCTTGTTCTTATACGGTGCCGTGCCTTTTCACTGCGATCATGTAGGTTACGTGCTCATCATGCAACGGTACTTCTACATGCACATAATGTACAGGAAGGTAGCGTTAAAATGCGGGGTATGGTTCCATGTTTAGTGGTGTAAAATTAGGGCTTCAAATCTACTCACAGTAATCCTGATGTCCTCTGTGTCTGTGAGCACTCATAAACCATGAGCGGTCCATGAGTGTTCACCATTAAGTCTGTAAGACCAGGCATCTCTTCTAGACCCTTCCACAGAATTATCCAGTGGAGCGAGTAAGGACATCAAGGGTGAAAGAAGACAAAAAAAGAAAGAAAGAGAGCCGTATTGCTCAAAGAGTTATTAATAGCCCTTCTTCAGAACAGACGGTCTGTGTGTGGAGCAGCCGGTCCACAAACAGAGATGAGGTCAACAGTTTTACTCATTCCAACGGGGTGAGCATCACCTCGCCGTGCACCTGAATACCAGAAAGGCTGATGTTCACCGTTGTGCTGTTTTTTTTTCCTGCCAATTAAAAAGAGAACATGTGAAATTTTGATTTCTCACCACCTGAATAAACGATAAAATGCGCTTGATTTTTTTTTATTATTATTTTTATTGCTTTGTTATTTTTGTTTGCGTGCTTGTGAAGAGATTTCTTCGTTGCATGTTTTATTTTGGGGGGGTTTTTTGTGCAATTTTGGCATCAGATAAAACTTGGTGCTTGGTGCTCCGCGTGAACTCAGCAGTCCCACAAACAGCGTGATAGATTTTGGGTGTACAATACCATTTTTTTAATTCAGGTGAATATTTTTCAGCACTTTCACTTTTAAGTCCTATGATTTGACCGCCTTGAAACAACACAAAGGTCGAGTCATTCACTTGTGCTTCACTGCGAGAGCTGAAGTCCTCACATGCTGTAGCTGCAGCGCCCCCAAGTGGACAAAAGGGTGCATCATGAGGCTCGTAGAAAGTAGCAGTGTGAATGGATTCTGTTTCACTGGCCCCCCCGTCAAAGATTTAAAAAAATCCAGAGTACTCAAGTCTCCTTCTGCTTCCCTCCTCGTTTAGTAGACCTGACGGTGTTGTAGTGTTATATGTCCTCGTAATATATGTCCCAGTACTCCACTCCAGTGACGGCTGGTGGTGATGTTGCGTGGCTGGGCTAACAAATACATTATACCCGTCGATATTACACGCAGTAGCAACAGCAGCATCACAGCTGAGATACCAAGTTACAGCGACCACACTACACTATACTTTCTTATAGCACATGCTCTTCAACATTATAGAGAAGGACCCACAAGAGTGGACTGATGCCACAATACTCTCTGTATGTCTTTCTCTTTCTTGCATACACACACACCCTGAAAAAGGGAACGAGAGAGGGAGAGATCTGCAGATGGTCTCTCTGAATTTATGTCGGCCTTGGCTGGGCTTTGTTTTTTTCCAGCCAGGTCATTGCGTCACACTTGACGTTTTACTGACATTCCCAATTTTGTCAGATAAATGTTTCAAATCCACAATTCCTCGTCGGGTCCAAGCCGTGTCTCCTCCAAGAAGCTAGCATTGAAACAGGGAAAAAAAAAAGTGAACTCTTAGCTACACTAGCCGTTAGCTGGTCCTTTCGTTGAAACCATGTAACGCAAAACTTACGATTTTGTCGTTTCTCCTTTTGTGTTACTCGAGCGTCATTTGGACGATGTGTCCCCAGGCCATTTTTTTTTTCTTTCCTCCAGAGACATCGAAGAAAACGGATGATAAAGTAAATAACCCACCTCGTTCCTGCTAACTCCCGCGCTCCCCTCCCCTTCCTTGTGCTCCTCACTGTGCATGTCGTCACTCTGTACATCTGCTGTCATTGGTCAAAAGTCGGCGGCCTGAGGGCTGAATGAATCAAAGGGGCGTGTCACAACGCCTGTCACTCACTTACTACGAAGATGAATGGAAGCGGCGCAGCTGTGTTTGGCTGTAAAAAATAAGCTCATTTACATGCATCCTGTGGTCTTCTTGTGACTGTTTGGTGCCGCCGCTGCTCTTAGGTTCCACTGAAATTTAAAACGATCTGCTGTAAGGATTTTTAACAACAGTTTTCTCATCTTTACTGTAAAAAGATAGGGAGGGCTTAGCTGTCCCTGGCCCACTTGGTGTTTGAAAATGGTAAAATAAAGGACATACTGCCAAAGTTAAATGCGGACCTACACTGTAAGCATGATCACTCTACCTAAGCACATTGTATGAAGACCAGTGCGTTCAGCTGTTGACTCAGATGAAATGAGATGCAGCTCTTCTTATTTAGATTGCTTTAAAGGTCAAATCTGTGATTTCCCCAGTCGCTCGCTCCCTCTGGCAGTGAGGACTACAAACCAGGTGTAGCAGCCATTGTGGCTGGTGTGCTGTCAGCGCAGCAGTAAACGATTCCCGCCCTTGTAAAAATGTCTTGGGCCAAAGCTAACACAGACAATTACAAACTACATCAAACTATATGAGAATGCTGTTGTAGTGTAATATTGATTATAGAACTGGTAGATTACCCGTCCAACAGAAGCAGCACCACATCGTCATCCGTTTCCTGTGTGATTAGGAATGTGTCTGCTGCTAAACCAGTGGCCATCCTATCCGGTCATAAATTCCAACAGTGGTTATATGGAGAGTGTCTGCAACCGGGGTCAGGATTCCAGTTAGTGTAACGTTACCTGACGCCAGGGTCCAGATGGATGAAATCACTATTTGATAATGGAGAAAAATGCTGATTTCAGCTTTAATATTGCTTTATTGTGCGTTAATGCAAGCACTCTGCAGTGATCCTAACCAGAGTTTCTATGCACCCTCTTAACACACACACACACACACGCTTGTGTCTTTCTACACTTTCCTTAACCCTAACCTTAAGCATCAGAACTACATGCCTAATTTTAACCCTTACCCTAACTTTAACCTTCTCCTAATTCTGAATTTAAGCCTAAACTCAAGTACTAACTCTGAAATAGACCCTTAAAGAGGTGAAGACCAGCCGCAATGTCTTCATGTTGCAAAAATGTCCTCGTGGCTACGGTCGAAAATTAGAATTGGCCTTCAAAAATACAGCTGAAAAGGAGCACACATGCATATGTGCACACACACACACACACACACACACACACACACACACACACACACACGTTTGCACACACACACACAAGTGTTCTCTTAAGGCACATTGAGTTATGATGGGGAACAATTCTATATGAGCTATGTTTTATTTGATTGATGGATGGATGTACTGACTGACCGACAGTGATTTCTCTGTCTGTGCTGACGTGCTCTGGTCTTTGCAGACATATCCAGCTGAATGGGGAGAAGCTCTTCATGGTAGACAATGAGACATTCCCAGAGTTGAAGCCCAGGACACTGAGGGCTGGACGGACAATAGCCATGCCTCCAATGACCATCGGCTTCTACGTCATCAAAAACATCAATGCATATGCCTGCCGAAGATAATACTGACCCATCGTCCCTGAACTACTTGCCTGACATTCAGAACTTTGCCAAAACGTCATCGTCCATCCCCCATTTACATTTATTTTCCCAAAGCTCCGGGTGGTTTGCATCTCAAGCGTAAGGATTTACTTCAGTGTCAGTGGCACATTCATTAACCTGGAAACATTAAAGTCGCCAGCACTCCTCACACACCAAGCCTCACCTCATCACATCTCACAACTTTAAACCGGAGTAGGGATGACCCCCCCCCCCCCCCCCAAATTCCCTTCCCTCTTCTGTTCTCTGGTCCGCTACAGAAAGACCCACCCTTTGTGTAGAACTACGGTTGCACTGAACACCTTTCAACTGCTTCTAAACTGTGTCATATGCTACATGGACTTCTATGGACAGTAATATTTTTGTTATTTTGTATCTTTGTGTGAAGTTTGTGTTTTGTTTGTGACGGAGATGCATTGTTGAGATGGCCACATCCTCTTATCCAGCCGGGCTTTGTTTTCTATTGAGGATCATTAAAACACAAGCTCAGTCGCCGACTACGTCTGCCAAGAGCGTTTCTGCTATGCAATCCCCCTTCTGGCATTTTACTGACCAGCCAGTAAAACAGCACGAGGCAAAACAAGGTTTTTACAACAACATTGATGCATGAACAAGCTGACTTGGAATCGATTTGATTTTGTCTGCAGATAGACCTCCATGGTGTGCGTATGCTGATGACAGGACTTGTTACAAGTGTGTCTGTGTGTGTGTGTGTGTGTGTGTGTGTGTGTGTGTGTGTGTGTGTGTGTGTGTGTGTGTGTGTGTGTGACAATGTGTTTCCTTGATAATGCTACTGATGTGTCTGTCTAGTCCCCGTTTACCATGCCGCTAAACAGAGATTTGTTTCCTCGTGTCCCCCGAGACAGCTCAATTTACACCACAGCTCCGTATCTAATGACTTCAAGGGGACGGTCTGTTTATTTTTATCAATTGTTTTTGTCTGGGCTGGGGTTCAGCCATTGTCTTTCTGTGGCATTTTTCCCTGTGCCATTATAAGTGCAGAATTTGAGGCTTTTCTGGGTCAGTGATGCTGTTCTGCCAGGGAACAATGTAGACCCATCTACTAATCTGCCCTCCGGTAGATGACATTTTACAAGAATCTGTGTTTTTGGATCAGCGATTGTACTTCCCGAGGCAAAAAAACAAAACAAAACCCCAGTTCATCAGGCGTTCACTGTCCTCCCAGTGTGGATCCTGTCTTTAGTCACTCTCTTATGCTGCTAGCTTGTTGGATAAACACACTCACAATCTATTTTGTACAGATTGCCCTTTGCTGTCATGTGATCTGAGACGATGATGCAGAGAGTACGTTGCATTGCACAGTACAGGAGAAAAGATGAGGTGTGTGCGTGATGAGTTTATTTACATATGGACCTAATTTATGTGCATTAGCTATACATTATAAATTCTCCATGAGAGATTTTACTTTTCTCTGTTTTGGGGTGCAGGTTCAGCACCCGAAAACCCATGGGCCCATGGGCCCGGCACCCTCCAGTGGGTAAAAACCTGCATGAGCGACTACCCCCTTCTCTATAAGTTTTGGCAATATCTCTTTCACAGACAATTCAATCAATTTAATTTGTATTAAAAAACATCATACTTAAGCCGAAAGTGGGACAAAATTTAAGAATGTTTTTCTTCATCTTGTCTGATGGAACTTTTTTTTTTTTTTCAGAAAAGGGATAAGAATGACTCAGTAAGGGATAAGAATGATAAGGGGTAAGAATGACTCAGTAAGGGATAAGAATGATAAGGGATAAGAATGACTCAGTAAGGGATAAGAATGACTCAACTGAGGATAAGAATGATAAGGGATACGAATGACTCAGTAAGGGATAAGAATAAGAATGACTCAGTAAGGGATAAGAATGATAAAGAATGACTCACTAAGGGATAAGAATGATAAGCGATAAGAATGACTCACTAAGGGATAAGAATGATAAGGGATACGAATGACTCAGTAAGGGATAAGAATGATAAGGGATACGAATGACTCAGTAAGGGATAAGAATGATAAGGAATAAGAATGACTCAGTAAGGGATAAGAATGCTAAGGGATAAGAATGACTCAGTAAGGGATAAGAATGACTCAACTGAGGATAAGAATGATAAGGGATACGAATGACTCAGTAAGGGATAAGAATAAGAATGACTCAGTAAGGGATAAGAATGATAAAGAATAAGAATGACTCACTAAGGGATACGAATGATAGGGGATAAGAATGACTCAACTGAGGATAAGAATGATAAGCGATAAGAATGACTCAACTGAGGATAAGAATGATAAGCGATAAGAATGACTCACTAAGGGATAAGAATGATAAGGAATAAGAATGACTCACTAAGGGATAAGAATGATAAGGGATAAGAATGACTCAACTGAGGATAATAATGACTCCCTAAGGGATAAGAATGATAAGGGATACGAATGACTCAGTAAGGGATAAGAATGATAAGGGATAAGAATGACTCAGTAAGGGATAAGTATGGTAAGGGATAAGAATGACTCAGTAAGGGATAAGGATGATAAGGAATAAGAATGACTCAGTAAGGGATAAGAGTAATAAGGAATAAGAATGACTCAGTAAGGGATACGGATGATAAGGGATAAGAATGACTCAGTAAGGGATAAGAGTAATAAGGGATAAGAATGACTCAGTAAGGGATACGGATGATAAGGGATAAGAGTGACTCAGTAAGGGATAAGAATGATAAGGGATAAGAATGACTCAGTAAGGGATAAGAATGAGTCAGTAAGGGATAAGGATGATAAGGAATAAGAATGACTCAGTAAGGGATAAGGATGATAAGGGATAAGAGTGACTCAGTAAGGGATAAGTATGGTAAGGGATAAGAATGACTCAGTAAGGGATAAGGATGATAAGGAATAAGAATGACTCAGTAAGGGATAAGAGTAATAAGGGATAAGAATGACTCAGTAAGGGATACGGATGATAAGGGATAAGAGTGACTCAGTAAGGGATAAGAATGATAAGGGATAAGAATGACTCAGTAAGGGATAAGAATGAGTCAGTAAGGGATAAGGATGATAAGGAATAAGAATGACTCAGTAAGGGATACGGATGATAAGGGATAAGAGTGACTCAGTAAGGGATAAGAATGACTGAATTGATTGACTCGATCTTATCATGTGCTCCCCGTGTCTGCGTCGGTTTCCTCCCACAGTCCAAAGACATGTAGGTCAGGTGACTCGGCCGTACTAAATTGTCCCTAGGCGTGGATGTGTGTGGGCCCTGTGTGAAGGCCTGGCGGCCTGTCCGGGGTGTCTCCCCGCCTGCCGCCCGGTGACTGCTGGGCGAGGCTCCAGCATCCCTGACAGCAGGGTGAGCGGTTTGGATAATGGGTGGATGGACGTTGGTTGCACCCGCGTCATTTTGACTTGGCTGCTCTTCGGCCATTTTGCCGAAAGACGGCGGAAGCCGCAGAGTGTGTGAAGGCGGTGACGCGGAGAGATTTTAATCACTTGGCCACGGTTTATTAAGCGTTTCCTTGAATAAACGAAGAAGAAGAGAAATTACGACGTCACCGTTGCCGTGGTTACGTCTCCAAGACGCGGCGGAGGGTAAAGAAGGGCCGGGCGAAGCGCCCGAATGTGACGAATAACATGTTGTCCTCTAAATGTGTTTATAGTTCATGTAGAGTTGTTCATATTTCTTCTCCGAGAGCATTATTTTATTGTGTACAGGGCGGCTTTGGATATTTTTTCAAAAAAGATTTGTTTACGCTGACAATAAACGTTTCTCAAGTCCTGACCGTGTCTGCATGTTGTGTCCTGCGCGGTCCCCGGTAGCCGGCGAAGGGCCGCTAATGCGCTCTGATGAGCCGCCCCGCCGCCGCCGCCGTGCACAACGCGGGCCGGCGGGCCCCGTGTGAGACCGCACCGAGGACCGGCGCGGCAGTAAGGGGGGGAGGGGGGGTGAGGGCCGCCGGGCTTTGACGGACGGTGAGCAGCTTCCCTCGCGGGGCCGAGCGCCGGAGAGGCTCTGCAGAAAGAAGCACGTGTGCCTGAGCGCGGGACAGAGAGACGAAGGCATGAAAGCGTAATGATTAATACTGGAAAAGGAGCACAAAAGGAACCTATACATATGGTCTGAAGCCCCTCTCCTGCCGTACAGACACACACAAGCCTTTTACTAAGCAGCATCTCTCTACCTCTCCGCAGTCGGGCCAAGTGAAGAGGCATCAAAGAGTTCGCCCGTAAGTCTTTTCAGGAGGTGTTGGCTGACACTCAACCCCCCCCTCTCCTCCCCTCCCGACACACACGCACGCACACACACACACATACATGCATGCGCACACAAACACACACATACGTGTTCTTGCAGATTTTCTCTCTCACGCATGCACGTGATACCCTGTCTGTCTCGCTCTCTCGCGCTTACTCTCTCTCCCCTCTCTCTCGCTTACTCTCTCTCTCGCTCTCTGCCCCCTCCCTTGCTCTCTCTCTCTCTCTCTCTCTCTCTCTCTCTCTCTCTCTCTCTCTCTCTCTCTCTCTCTCTCTCTCTCTCTCTCTCTCCCCTCTCTCTCTCTCCTGCTTACTCTCTCACTCTCTCTCCCCTCTCTCTCGCTTACTCTCTTTCTCTCCCTCTCTCTCTCGCTCTCTCTCTCTTTCCCGCTTACTCTCTCACTCTCTCTCCCCTCTCTCTCGCTTACTCTCTCTCTTTCTCTCCCTGTCTCTCGCTCACTCTCTCTGCCCCTCTCCCGCTCTCTCTCCCTCTCTCTCTCTCTCCCTTTCTCCCTCTCTCCCTCTAACTCACTCTCTCTGCCCCTCTCCCTCTCTCTCTCCCCCTCTCCCTCTCTCCCTTTCTCCCTCTCTCCCTCTAGCTCACTCTCTCTGCCCCTCTCTCTCTCTCCCCCTCTCCCTCTCTCCCTCTCTCCCTCTAGCTCACTCTCTCTGCCCCTCTCCCTCTCTCCCTTTCTCCCTCTCTCCCTCTAGCTAACTCTCTCTGCCCCTCTCACCCGCTCCCCCTGTCTCTCGCTCTCTCACATACACAGAGTGAGAGAGGGAGAGAGAGAGAGAGAAACACAGCTCTACAATAGACCCTTCACTGGTATGGCTGAAATTCAAATCGGTCCTCAAAAATATAGCTGAAAAGCAACACACATGCATATGTACACACACACACACACACACACACACACACACACACAAACCCACGCACGCACAGCAGTCGTAACACTGGGCCCAGATGTCGAGGCAGTTGCAGTGGGTCTTTGTAGTGGGCAGACTGCTGTCTTGTCAGTGCATGACATCGCCGTTGAAGGGAAACATGAGGCCGGGTCGGTTAAACTTTCAGACCTCAGCTCAGACACGCTAAACCTCGGCCCGGCCTGGACTCGGTGTCTGATAGACAGCTGGGATATGCTTGATAGGATGGTATGAAGAAAATGGATATGCGGGCCCGTGGGCCGGGCCAGACGCCGGCAGCCTTGGTAGCGCTGGTTTCCTTTACAGGCTAAGTGAGCGCCCCATGGTCCAGTGTGATGCAAGAAACGGCGAAACCCAATGACTCCTCTATGGCGTGGGGAGTTGCCGAGGAGGGAGCTGTGTGCGAGTTTCACCGCAGTGAATCATCACACTGGCAGCCCCTCATGGGTTGCGATCCAAAGCATGTACCTTAAATTGTATTATTGTTTCAAGTTCCGTTTACAGGAAACGGCGAAGCTCTCGCTTTTATGTAAATAACGCAGTTGGTTTCAGAAAGGGCCCGCTCCGGATCACGGTCTCCTACACACATGTGGTTCATTTTAAAAAAAAGGCCAACTTGGGTGACTTGTAAACAGTGTCCCAGCCTGGTCCTGGTTCACACTTGCTCCTTTCAGCCACCAGCCCGGTGAACAGAAAGAACTCTGTCTACCTGGCTTCACTTGTAACGTGCACTTTTCCACACAGGCATTAACCGAGGGAGAGAGATGGAGAGAGAGGGGGGCAGAGAGAGAGAGATGGAGGGAGAGGGGGGCAGAGAGAGAGGGGGGCAGAGAGAGAGAGATGGAGGGAGAGGGGGGCAGAGAGAGAGAGATGGAGAGAGAGGGGGGCAGAGAGAGAGAGATGGAGGGAGAGGGGAGCAGAGAGAGAGAGATGGAGGGAGAGGGGAGCAGAGAGAGAGGGGGGCAGAGAGAGAGAGATGGAGAGAGAGGGGGGCAGAGAGAGAGAGGTGGAGGGAGGGGGGGCAGAGAGAGAGGGGGGCAGAGAGAGAGAGATGGAGAGAGAGGGGGGCAGAGAGAGAGAGATGGAGAGAGAGGGGGGCATAGAGAGATGGAGAGAGAGGGGGGCAGAGAGAGAGAGGTGGAGGGAGGGGGGCAGAGAGAGATGGAGAGAGAGGGGGGCAGAGAGAGAGAGGTGGAGGGAGGGGGGGCAGAGAGAGAGAGATGGAGGGAGAGGGGGGCAGAGAGAGAGAGATGGAGGGAGGGGGCAGAGAGAGAGAGATGGAGGGAGAGGGGGGCAGAGAGAGAGATGGAGGGAGAGGGGGGCAGAGAGAGAGATGGAGGGAGAGGGGGGCAGAGAGAGAGCGATGGAGGGAGGGGGGGCAGAGAGAGAGAGATGGAGGGAGGGGGCAGAGAGAGAGAGATTGAGGGAGGGGGGCAGAGAGAGAGATGGAGGGAGGGGGGCAGAGAGAGATGGAGGGAGAGGGGGGCAGAGAGAGAGATGGAGGGAGAGGGGGCAGAGAGAGAGATGGAGGGAGAGGGGGGCAGAGAGAGATGGAGGGAGAGGGGGCAGAGAGAGATGGAGGGGGGCAGAGAGAGACGAGCATAGAGATGGGGAGAGAGAGAGGGGGGCATAGAGAGGGAGAGAGAGAAACATAGAGATGGAGGGAGCGGAGGTATAGAAATGGAGGGAGAGAGACTTTGACTTCTAAGATAACTTTTATTTACATCACATTATGAAAAGCCTCCATTCCCATCATGTCACCATAAACTGGTGAGCTAAAGAACAAAATCTCAGGCATCATTACTGTGCCTCAGTCACATGACCCTGAATAAATAAATAAACAAACTTCCCTGTCACATACACTTAAATCCACACACACACACACACACACACACACACACACACACACACACACACACACACACACACACACACACACACAACCATAATACATTTTGTGTGTGTGTGTGTGTGTGTGAGTGAGAGAGAGAGAGACAGACAGAGTGAGAGAGAGAGGGACAGACAGAGAAAGAGAGAGAGACAGACAGAGAGAGACAGAGTGAGAGAGAGACAGACAGACAGAGAGACAGACAGAGTGAGAGAGAGAGGGACAGGCAGACACGAGAGAGACAGACAGAGAGAAAGAGAGCAAGACAGACAGAGAGAGACAGACAGAGACAGAGTGACAGAGACAGAGTGAGAGAGAGACAGACAGAGAGAGAGACAGAGTGAGAGAGAGGGACAGACAGACACGAGACAGACAGAGAGAAAGAGAGCGAGACAGACAGAGAGAGAGACAGAGACAGGCAAAGAAAGAGAGACAGACAGACAGAGACAGAGTGAGAGAGAGAGGGACAGACAGACACGAAAGAGACAGACAGAGAGAGAGAGAGACAGACAGACAGAGAGAGAGACAGAGTGACAGAGACAGACAGAGTGAGAGAGGGACAGACAGAGAGAGAGAGGGACAGACAGACACGAGAGAGACAAGACAGAGAGAAAGAGAGCGAGACAGACAGAGAGAGAGACAGACAGACAGACAGAGAAAGAGAGACAGACAGACAGAGAGAGGGACAGACAGACACGAAAGAGACAGACAGAGAGAGAGAGAGACAGAGAGACAGAGACAGAGTGAGAGAGAGACAGACAGAGAGACAGAGACAAAGGGAGAGACAGACAGAGTGAGAGAGAGACAGACAGAGAGAGAGAGACAGAGACAGAGTGAGAGAGACAGACAGAGTGAGAGAGAGAGCAAGCAGACACGTTAGGGTCGAAAAACACAAGCAAATTGAGTTGGACTGTTGTTTCCCGAGCAGACGAGTTCAAAGCGGTGTCATGGTTGGTGTAGCGGCGCGGCTACATGGGGGATCAGTTGTGTGACATGCTTGGTACGTACATGTAGCGGTGCAGCAGCGGCCAAATGAAGACAATTCACAACACAAATCAAAGACATGTTTGCTCACTCTGAGCTATAATTCATATTGATCAGCACAGCAGCACAATCAAAGTAACGCTGTTTTATGAGTAAACGGCGTTGGGAGGAACCGACCGAATCGCTGTGGATGGGTTGTAGTCAGCAAGGTATTTTATTGTAACATGGGACTCAGTGGCCTTCCCAACACCGAGCAGCCATTGTTCTTACCGAGCTTTCTGATGAACATGACTCTTGTTCTGGCCCCTTGCTCCCTACAAACCAGTGAGTTGGGATGAAACTGCCGAGCATCACTTGGTCCGGCAGTGGGATTGTGCAGGAGCTTGGCGGGACTGCACAGTCAGACGGCCTGCCTCTGCTGCGTGACACTGCCTCCCTAGTTGGGTAACTATAACCAAGGCCTACTTAACACTGTTTATACTCAGCGATCCGTCCTGAGACACGCAAGGCTCCTTTGCCCCGTTAGCAAACATTGAAGACTCGGTGATGTTTACTCAGTATATACAGGAGTCAGCTTAAATAAGACTTCCACGAAAGCCGGGTCCCCAGAAAACTGATGGACTAGATTAGACCTTGGCCCAGAACCTAGAACTCCTCGCATTTTGGACCATTCTGAAGCAAGCAAGGTTAATAAAACATAAATATTTACGTTATGTGCTTTTCTATGCTCTGCCTAAACAAGCGGATGTCAGAAGCCAAACACGAAATCCGCACAGAATATGATGATGTAACGCAGATTTTGACATCAGGCCGTACTCGCAGGGAGAATCCGGCGTTTGGGTGCGCGGGAACCTCGTGTGCATCCCTTTCAAATAAAGGTGCTCCTCTTAAAGTTTTGTACGTTTGCTGTTATAAATATCACTGTCGTACTGTTCAAAATTTAAATGAAAAGAGGCCGGAATAAAAAAAAATGCCCTTAATAATATCAGCCCTGACCCCTTAACAATGAGAGACCCCTAAACTGCTTTGAGCCGACATGTGTGGTGAGGTTGCTAAATGTGAAAGAACAGCTGACATATATCTATGTTAATTATATCATTTAATCTTCTTATTGGTAAATTAACATAATTTAGTGGTATTACACTACATTATATTAGTTGTAGCAATTATATTAGTTTTAGTACATTGGCAGTATAGTATATCTGTATCCTATTTCAGGATCGATATATAACAGCATTAGTATATTACATTAGTATAATTATACTTGATGCACAATGATTTCCTATTTAAACTGTAATCATTTCTATAATTCGTAGGAATTGGGGCGAATTCGGGGGACAACGCAACCACAGGAACTGCCGCGGCCGGGAAGCGAACCCGTATCGCCCGCACCGCAGGAGACATCGCTAACCGCTAGACTAAAGGGTCAGACCCGTCAGCCGGCGGCCAGCGTGTCAACTTATCCATGCACGTTACAGTATTATAGGTTTGTATATTTATTAGTATATTTTTGTTTAACTGCTTCAAACTATGTGAGGTTCCCTTTGGAAAAATAAAGTGATTCTATACTATCTATTCTATCTATTCTATTCTAATCCAGTCGAAATGACGAAATCTTACACTCACATGACTTTTTCATGACTCAGTGACCATTAAGACAAATCACGCTTATTCGAGGAAAATGGCTGTAAGCACTGACTCGAGAGCGGTCTGTAAGAAC